>NW_023270825.1:16704147-16771862 GCF_011800145.1 Mirounga leonina | reverse complement strand
AAAGAAAGAAAGAAAGAAAGAAAGAAAGAAAGAAAGAAAGAAAGAGAGAAAGAAAGAAAAAGAAAAGAAACAAAGAAATAAAGAAAGAAACAAAGAAAGAAAAAAGAAAGAAAGAGGATACTACTACTGTTGACAGATCAATGAAAACCAAGGCAGAGTTGGAATTCATCCCTGCCATATTGAATATGAGACAGTAGATTGATTTTAAATCCCACCTGCTGTTGAGGAACAGACTTGATAATCCAATAACAGTCTTAGTTGTGGTTGGCACAATGATTGGATGGAGCTTGCACCAAAAATCTTTGGAGCTGGGAAGGAGTGGGATAGAGAAATCCTAGGAAGCAGAAACATTTCTTCTATGCCCCAAAACTCCTGGTATAACATTACTGGCAAAGCAGTCACCTGATAAATATTTGTTGATTGATTACAACATCAATTGAATCAAGGAATTTGCATATGATAATAGGGCTGAATATTTCATAGGACTCATCTGGAAAAATGAAGGATAAATGATGTGATTAAAGTCTATGAAATTTTGAAGGATCTAAATTGAGTGAATGCAAATGTCCTCATTAAATTCTTGATTATTAGTACGTTGAGGATCTCTTTAAACTTGAAAGAGACAATTGTGAATAAATGAGGGTAATAAGACTAATGATAAAAAGGTTAATGCACCTTTGGATCAAAAGTGGCAGGATAGGCTGGACATATAGGAAAGCTTGAGAAGAATTGAGATAAGTTGATGAATGACATATCCAGAGTGGAATTTAATATAATTTAATTCCATACACATTTGGAGACAATCCTATACCCACTTGAATCTGACATTATGAAACAAAACATCCTTCTATAAATTCCTCCTCATTTCTTCTCTTAAGAACTTAATGATGTTCTGAATTGACGTGGTTCTGTCATTTCTCACGTATTTTCAGTGCAGGACAACTATTTAGAAGGAGAGCACGACTATTCAAGGACCTTGTAACAAAGAACATTTCTCCTCTGTTTGAAAAGATTATTGTTAGAATCAAGGGCACAGCTTTGGAGTGTCCTTAGCCCCAGATCAACTGAACTGAACTGGAAATGAATGAAGTAAGAGACATTATAGCCAAATAGATTTTACCCATAGATGGAAAAATATAGATTTTCCTCCTGGTTGAATGATTTGAATTCCACTGGTAAAAACATCTTTGATGAGAGAGGAAGGAGATTATTTCTATTGCTGATCTAAATCTGTGTCAACTTACACCATCTAAAGATTTTATTTATTTATTTGAGAGAGAGAGAGAGTGCACGAGAGGGGGTAGGGCCAGAGGGAGAAGCAGACTCCCCACCGAGAAGGAAGTCTGATGCGGGACTCGATCCCAGGACTCCAGGATCATGACCTGAGCCGAAGGCAGTCACCTAATCAACTGAGCCACCCAGGCACCCCAACTTACACCACCTAAATGTATCCCCTCCCAGTAAAATTCAGTTCATTTTGAAATTGCTTTACATAAAAAATACCTAACAACTTGTTGAACATAGTATTTTACTGAGTTGACCATTTTGTTTAGATAGAAATGAATCAATTATATATTAGTTATCAGGAAATGGCATAAAATAGTGTTTCATATTTTTTTAATATTTTACTTTATTAAAAATAATTTCTATACTTTTTACCTTGTAAATTACTAAAGAACAAGGGAATCCAGTTTCCAAATATCTTCAATAGGGTTTTATGTATACATTTTTTAAAAGATTTTATTTATTTATTTGAGAGAGAAAGTGACAGAGAGAGAAAGAGCAAGGGGAGGGGCAGAGGAAAAGGGAGAAGCAGACTCCCTGCTGAGCAGGGATCCTGATATGGGGCTCGATTCCAGGACTCTGGGATCATGACCTGAGCCAAAGGCAACTGCTTAACCAACTGAGCCACCCAGGCCCCTCTCTGTATGCATTTTATGTAGGTAATTTAACACATAACTGTTTTGTGATATTTAATAGCCGGATAGATATAAACCATGTCTTTATTAACAACCACTCTTGATAAAAAGCATTTTGTGTCAAAGTTGTTTCATCCAAATCCACTTTTAGAGCCCAGGTACTTTTATTAAAAAATATGATTAAAATACAAAAACTTCAGTTGGTTTGCAATTCTAAAAAAAAAAAAAAAAAGACTGTAGTTCTGAGCCAATATGTGTGAATAACTTCTATTCGCTAAAACTATTTACAGTAATAGATTCTTGCAATGAGGGTTCATTGCTAGTATTTTATATGACCTGACAGGGCCGCCAATGTTTCTGCTGTCCAGTGTCAATGTGCCAGCACCCCCTGGTGGGCACTGTTAAAAATAAAATTTAGTTCTACTGATAAGAAAGGTTAAAGGTGTTCACTAGTATTCGGTTTATTGTGTGGGAATGCATTTGCACAATCCAGATAGCTTTGTGTTTCTGACTGAATACTGTCAAAAGAATATTATGTAACTACAAAAACACATTAGGTTGCCACCAGCTCTCATTGCCCTGAAATATCTTTGTATTTAGAGTTCACATGTGCATTTTTGTATTTATGTGTGTGTGTGTGTGTGTAAGGTAATATGAGCTATACAGCACGTGTGTTTGCTTAACAAACATTTTTTTTTTTTTATTTAGGTATATATTCTTGCAATTACAACCAGGGTTTAAACTCTTTCCTGGAGTTATTGTGGTATAGAAAAAAGCATGGATTTCTGCATGAGACTAATTTTATTTGACCTCTAATTCTTTCAAATATTAGCTTGTGATTTAGAGAAAATTACTTAGCCTTTTGAACTTAATTTTCTTCATCTGTAAAACAAGGGTAGAAATACACACTGATTGTTACAAAGTAGAAATGGTCAAGCCTCGCCCAAATGTTTTAGGCAAATTTTTCCTGGAGTCTTCTTGCAGCATCTGTTCTTAACAATACACATCTTTAAAATGCATAAACATGTACACATTTTTATTGCTGAACATCAACAATGATGTAAAAAAAAACTAAGGAATTTTAAGCATCAAAATACATTATAGATGGTGCTTTACGCTAAAATAAACACAAAGTAAACAACTAGATATTTATCTTGATAGGAATAAATTTACATTTTTTCTGTATTATCCTTGGTACCTGGCATAAGTTAATTATTGAGAATTTTACAATAATTGTTTATCAATTGATTGATAGAATGTGCAGGAGTTCTAAAAATAGTCAAATCAAGAGCTAAAGCTTATTAGTGAAATGACATTAAGCTTGGCAGGGTTTATAGAAATGCTTTTCTGTGAAATTATTTATAGATGTGAAAGAAAATCCCTTTAAAATTCACTCCCAAAATATTAGACTATCCCTTTTTTTTTTTTTAAAGATTTTATTTATTTATTTGACAGAGAGAGACACAGCGAGAGAGGGAACACAAGCAGGGGGAGTGGGGGAGGGAGAAGCAGACTCCCCACTGAGCAGGGAGCCTGATGCAGGGCTTGATCCCAAGACCCTGAGATCGTGACCTGAGTCGAAGGCAGACGCTTAACGACTGAGCCACCCAGGTGCCCTGACTATCTCTTTTTTATTAAAAGATTTTATTTATTTATTTGACAGAGAGAGAGACAGTGAGAGAGGGAACACAAACGGGGGAGTGGGAGAGAGAGAAGCAGGCTTCCCGTGGAGCAGAGAGCCCAATGTGGGGCTCCATCCCAGGACCCTGGGATCATGGCCTGAGCCGAAGGCAGATGCTTAACGACTGAGCCACCAAAGCGCACCAAGATATTAGACTATATATGTATGACTAGTTCTGCAAATCTTGTCTGAATTAACAGGGGATTTAAAATGGTAAAGGAAAACGTAAAGGAAAACGATAAAGGAAAATGAATGAAAATTTAATATTGGGCAAGATTCCTGATAGCAAGGTTTTGAGAAGGATTGTCGAATGCCCCAAAAAGTTGGAATCAGAGGATTGTAAGGCACAAACTACTCAAAGAATGCAAAGTGCAAAAAGAACACATGAAAAGCAATCTACATTTTTTTTTTTTTGCAATTATGTTCTGTGATATCTGGAAGCTATTGAAACTGTTGTTTTGGTGAATGCACTTCAGAATTTCTTGGTTTCATGCTTTAGAAACAATCTGGTTTATGGTTCGTTGAACAAAATAGATCTTCTCTGACCACAATGGTCTGTGGTGAAGGCTTTCACCAATGGATTCCAATGCTCATTTCCATTGGCTATGTTCTTAATTTACCATATGTGACATGGTATATTTACATATATTTTAATGCTTCTATATTCTTCTCATGGCTAGATGGGAACTTCCTCTGGGCATGGACATTCTTTTTCCTTTTAATGCCACATGTTACAGATAACCAGGTCAGATTTTCCAATAAGTTTGCAATTATTCTAGGGCAGTTTCCCAAACATTTGTGGCCATAAAACCACTTGGAATGGTGTGAAAAAATACAGATTACTTGAATTTACCCCAGAAAACTGAGTCATAATTTTCCTTTGAAGGTGCTTGGAAATCTATATTTGTAAGAAACAACCAAATTTATTCTTATGGTTATTTAAACATTAGGCCTATTCAGTTGATTCGATTCAGAACAAGTTTACTTAAAGGGAATGTAAGCACAGAGAACTCAATTTAAACATAAAAACAAATGCTAGATAGAGGTTATTTAAAAAACAAATAGTGAAATTATAGTGGTCATTTCTTTCCTATAACTTTAAACATCCTTGTTCTTTTTTTAGGATAATGAAATGAACTTTATTTTTTTTTCAGTTTGAGCTAGGTTTTATGTAGGAAGTGACAACAGATAACTTAATAATTCACCTTTCTTTCTCTTATCTCATTTTATTTTTGCCTGAGAGAACACTTCCTGCTAGAATGAGAAATCACTAAAATGTCATAAGTTTTGAATTTGATAAGTTTAGATAAATAGATATCCTATTCCATAAAAATAATAGATAGATAGATGATGATAGATAGATAGATGATAGATAAAGATGATGTCTATTAGCAAATGTATGAATTTTCAATTGCTGTGTCCATATTACCATAAATGTAGTGGCTTAAAATGAAAAAAAAAAAAATCATTATCTCTCAGATTCCTCGGGTCAGAATTCCAGCAGATTTTAACTGGATCCTCTCCTGAGCATCTTACAGAGTTGAAATCAAGGTGTCAGCCAACTGAATACTCATCCGGAGTCCTGACTAAGGAAAAATATATTTCTAAGCTCCCTCTGGTTGTTGACAGAATTTGCTTCCCTGTAGTAATAGACTATGGTCCCCACTATCTTGCTGGCTATTAACCGGGGACCACTTTCAGCTCCTACAAGTCACTCACAAGTCCCTGCCATGTGGACTTCTCGATCTCAGCAGCAGAGAATTTCTTTTACATCATTTCTTCTTACTTTTCAAGTCTCTCTTGTTCCATTTTATTACCAGATGGAGAAAGGGCTCATGTGATTACATCCATCTCACTCAAATAATCTCCATATCTTAAAGTCAATTGATTTGGGACTTGAATTATATCTGCAAAATTCCTTCACAGAAATTATGCAGAGTAGGGTTTGATTGAGAATGGACATCTTGGGATGCCATTTTAGAGTTCTGTCTCTCAAAGCAGCTAACACTGGAAGCATTTTTTCCACATGCAGATGATTTAAAAATATGTCACAAAATCTAGCGCTAAAGTTTTAATGAACTTCCACAGTTTGTATTAGAGTCAGAATGAAAGAAACAATATTTCTAAAGAACAGTTAAGATCACAGTGGCATGCTGGAAGAAGAAATGCTTCTACGCAGAGGTATATAACCTATTTAACAAGAATACCTTTGAGGATCTGATGGAAGATTAGAATTTATTCCCCACTCCCCCAAATGTATACATATATTCAAGTGTTTTTGGGATCCCAAATTAAGAGTTTCTGATTTAAGTAAAAGTGAATGAAAAGTGAAATTAATCAATGTCGGTATGCATCTGAGAAAGTACTATCAAAGAGGTGCAAAGAGAACATAATTAGAGCAGTTTAGAAAAACAGAAGAGGAATTAGATGAAAATGGAGAGAAAATATACAAGGTAGAGTAGGTCTTTCTGTGGTTTCAGGCACCAAATTATGATCCAGTACCAGAAATTGCATGTTACTGCTCCAGTACACGATGGATTTAAAAATGAATCATTTAAAAATGTGCAGTAGTTTATGGGGCACGGGGCTGGCTCAGTTGGTTAAGCGTATGCTTGCTGCTTGGGTCATGATCCCAGGGTCCTGGGATTGAGCCCCATATCAGGCTCCCTGCTCAGCGAGGAGCCTTTTCCCTCTCCCTCTGCCGTTTCCCCTGCTTGTGCTTGCTTGTTCTCTCTCTCTCTCTCTCTGTCAAATAAATAAATAAATAAATAAATAAATAAATAAATAAATAATATCTTTAAAAAATGTGCAGGGGTTTTGGAAGATTTTATTGATAATTTAAGTTAACTTTCTCTTATGCAAGAGAGTTTCACTTTCTGTATACAAAACATGAGATCTACTTTCTGAAATTTCTGTGATAATTGAATGATTAAATGTCTAGCATGCTGTCTGGCTCATTGAAAGTGCTTTACAAACGTGTATTTCCTTTTATTTTCCTAAGAAGCTAAGTGCTGGCTAGTACTAGTCCTGGAATTTTATGATTGCTACATCTTTGCTTTGAGTTTAATGCATATCTCCAGAGGTTGCCAATATAATACCTCCAAGATACGTCCCACTAATTAGCAGTAAGAGTCATACCTTATTTTGAAGTAGTCGCTTTTAATTCTTTAAGAGCTATGAGAAAGTAGAAAACATCTTATGTAGGATGAGGTATGGGAGAAGGCAGAAATCATAACTAAGAGTTGAGGCTGTATGTAGTAGGGGTTCTGGGGTTACCTACTTTATAATTGAGCTTATAGCCTTCCCTATCTGCCTTCATCTAAGTGCAATTATGTACATGATTTAGTTAGTCTTTTTCTCAACTATTATTTGTATACTTCTTTTAGTAATTTCAAATGCATGTATTTTACCTATTTCCTTCATTAAAAAAATACGCAGACAAAAAGATATGCAAGTCATATCTTTGGGAATTGGGGTTTAGAAAATGTTGATCAACTAATGTTAACATAAGACTGGATTCACTAGAGACACTGGTTCTAGTGAAACATATATTTTAATCTAGCTCTCTTGGAAACCTTTTTTTCTAGCAACAACAACAACAAAAATCCCTAAAATAAAACACAACAAAACACTGGCTTCCAAAGACTTGAGAATCAGTTTGCCAATTCCTAATGACTATGTCACCCCTTGGGATAGATAGTGTACCCAGCTAAATTTGTACTCACAATTTTTTTTTTTTTTTGAAAGGAGAAAACAAAAGATTGAATTTAGCCTAACAAGAGACTAGTTACGGAGGGAGAAAAATGAATTAAATCCTTTGTTTGCAAATGAGTTTATGTGTCCATTTGGAGAATTTCTTTCTTTTCTGTTCCTACCTTATCAGTTAACGTGTAGCTGTAATTTATCACACCCTCATGACCCAAAGGAATTAAGACACCTTGGAAAGTATCTGAATCAGACATAAAAGACATCTGACAGAATCACAGGCTCTGGTTCTCTGTTTGTAAAACACTTAGGCTCTAAGTGCTGAATTTTCTCATTATGACCAAATAAAATAAAATAAAATATCACATGGAATGAAAGCAGGGGAATATGCTGGAAAAGTAGATCGAATATCCTCAGTGGATAGCTAGTGCCTGCCACCTCCAAGGTCTATGGAGGAAGACTTTATTTCTTTCTCCCAAGACATAAAATCGCAGGCCCAAGATGTATGTTAATGTGCAACAGTGATTATCTTACTTCACTGCTTTGTGGCAAATGCATGCCTGGTTTGTGGAAAGTTGAAAATTAAATACAGACATCAGAAGGATGGGGGTGAAAGGGATTTGTTAGGTGTTTGCACTGAGATGCTAAATAACTCCCATTAAGTTACATGTTGTAATTAAAACATTACTTTGAATTGGTTTCAAAACTTAAGCAGATCCAGAGAAACTAGAAGGGGAATTAGGAACTAATTATGTTAAAGTACTGAAGATCAATTTCTCATGGGTTGGTAGCTTCATATTATTGTTTCTTTAAAACAGGAAGGCAAATATTATAAGGAAATATCAAAGGATGCTTTTCCAGGGCTCTGCATTATTCATCAGTATTAAGTATTTTTGTAATAGAGTTTAATTGAGTTAGCTTATCTTGATTTTAGTAATACATACTGTACCCACCATGAAGTTTGCTGCTCTTCTTAACAACAGAATGCCAAAAGGCATTTATTTAGAACATCATTTCAGAAGTGTAAAGGCTGGATTTCAAAACAGTATTTTCCAGCTCCAAATGGAAGATGATATTCATATATGATGAGTAAAATTTAATCAGGAAGCATTTAGTTTTATCCTTTTATTTTCTTCTTCTTCCTGAAGAGTAACACTGATATTTGATTAGATCAATCCCATCCGTGACTCCGTCCTTCAAAATGAAATGAACTTCCAGTTAATTTCCTTGTGCTTCTTGGTAATTTTGGAGTCCCCTCCCATTCTCCCACACTGGAAAGGAAGAGAGGGTGAGTGAGATGAGGGTGATTCCCATGCTGAACACCACATTGCCACGTATACTGTGGTTTATTTCATTTTTTAAATTTTATGTGCCCTACCATGCTGTGGAATTTCTTCCATTCTGTGGATCTTTACTCTGCCTCTAAAAGGTTGATCCGACTTTGTCACATAAGAGAGCAAGGCTCAAGGATATTTTCTAGAACAATCTGAATTTATAGGAACTATGACAATTTGCCTCCAGGCTTTCAACTAGAGGTAATATGATGGAGAAAGGCTCCAGTTGCTTGCTGCATTGAACAGGAAACTCATTGGCACGTTGAACAGAACCTACATTGCCCATGGGCTCCATGCTAGTTACTGAGCACATCAGGGATAGTACAGCAAGCTTGTTCCTGGGAGACTTAATACACCCCAGATGGCTGAGTAGGTCAAGAACTCCTTGATGGCCTTGCCACACCTTTCGGAGGCTAGAACATTTACAACATCTCTCCTTCTCTCTCTTCTTCACTCAAGGGTAGATCTACACTGTGGTGTGACAATTGTCCCAATGTTCCACAGCTTCTCCTTTATATTCTCTTTTTTAATTTAATTTAATTTAATTTTTAATTTAATTATTATTTATTTTTTATTACGTTCATTTTATTTTCTTTCTTGAAGCTTTCTCCGGACAAAATCATTGCATGTTTAATGTGACCTTAAAGTCTTTCTCAGAGAAACTGGACTATCAAGATCTTTTATTTAATGTTATATAATAATATAAAATGTAAGGCAGAGAGAAAGAAAACAGGGATGTTTTCAGAATTTTTAAAATAAAATCACAGAATATTTACAGAATTGTATATTTGTACAAACAAAAATGGATCTAATCATGGGAAGAAGATTAAGAAAGTTCAGTTGTATGTTAGAGTACCAGATCCCTACTGTGACAACTTTTTTAAAATTGTGAGTGTTTCTTCTCCTGCTTAGTGGACTTTACTAAAGTCTGATCTTTTAAGCTATCTAAACATGTTTTTTGATATATTTAAAGAAGCACTGAATTTAAGGTTTATATCTGAGTTTACAAACAGGGCACGAGTGAGTTGAGATTCATTATATATCTAGTTTTTTCTGTGATTTTTGATACGACTTTTCTTTTGCTTATCTCTAGTTCAGCAGCCAACCTTCACCAAACTAAAGGCAACAAAACCCACTAACAAAAGAGATAAAAGCATCTCCATCTAATAGGCTATTGACATCACTCTCTTCTTCATATAGAGAAAAAAGGATTTTCAGAGTTATGTGGAAAATATGTTTTTCTGCTGAATACTATGCAAAATGGTGAGGAAGAGAAAAAAATTGTCAGACTTATTATAAAGATAGAACCCCATTTATAAATAAAATTGTATAATTATAAATCCTAAGAGTTACTTAAATAAATCGACTTAAAATATTTGATTTGAGTTACTCAAGTAACTCAAACTCAGTGTAATGAGATTCTCTGGGTTTTTTGTTTGTTTGTTTGTTTGTTTGTTTTAATGGATAGTTTTGTAATTCAAGTTAACTTGAGCTCAATGGATACTTACACACAGGCACGTAATTTTGGTATATATTACTTTGTGTATGATTTTTAATTACTCTATTTGTAATGACACAAAATTTAGATATATTTAAAATTAAATTTGAATCAAATTTTAGCGGAACCATAAAGTTATACTTTGGAACTAGGAGATCATAGTTTGAAAAATCACTGAACTATTCATATGTATGAATATATATATGCATATATAAATATGTGTATATATATGAAGATATATGTATATTTGAAATACATATAGCAAACTTGTATATAACAAATACTTATGATATTTTTGATCACATATTTTCTGTTAGAGAACTGTGATCTAGGAGTATGCTCCTAGAGAAAGAAAAACACATTGCCTAAAAAATTAATAAAAATGGGAAATGGAAAGAGGAACAGTAATTCAAACAGGTGTTTTGTTTGTATTTTGTCAAATAATTCTTTCTTTAGATTAAATTGACATAGGGCGCCTGGGTGGCTTAGTTGATTAAGTGACTGCCTTCGGCTCAGGTCATAATCCTGGAGTCCTGGGATCGAGTCCCGCATCAGGCTCCCTGCTCAGCGGGGAGTCTGCTTCTCCCTCTGACCCTCTTCCCTCTCATGCTCTCTCTCATTCTCTCTCTCAAATAAATAAATAAAAAATCTTTTAAAAAAATTGACATAGAATATTTATTATATACATGTACCAACCCAGAGTTTGGTAGGTCTTTCTTTATGTCACTGACTTAACTTGATTTTATGTTACTGTGGAAACAGTTTGACTCACTTTTAGTGCTTTGCAAGGTAGTATTGTCCTTTTCAGTCTAGTTCACTACACACAGAAAAGACAGATATCAGAGTGTAACCTTGACCTTCCCAAGTGTATATTTCTTTAATTAGGACATTTTTCCATGCTTAATAATTATTTCAATATTGACTTTTATACCTAGCATACACACACATTACACGCTGCTACTGACTGGTTTTGTTCAACATGTGGTTGTGGCTGGGAAAATATATGCATCATTAACAATCTTCCCACTATTACATTTGTGGTTGCAGGAACTATTTGAAGAATCTGTTGTAATTTGCTCTTGTCTTTCTCTGTTTGGTGTGAAATCTTTACCCAGAAAGAACTAATCTATATTGAGGTCAAGGCTACCTCTAATAGAGAATTCTGCCCTGTTACAATGTAGGGCATGCCAGCTACTGGGGAGAGAGAGAAAGGGCTGGTAGGTTTGTTCCATTATTATTGATCTTAATCCATCATTTAAGCTGCAGTAGGATTTGTTGGAAGATTTGATAAAACAATACAAAACAATTTTGCTAAAGTATAGCATGGGAAGATAGAAATGGACATTGATGGGAAGGGCAAAAATGGCGCTGTCACATTTTGAGAAAATAGGATATGGTTAAAACTCGTAATCCTTTAGTTGTTAAACTGTGCATCCAGTGAATGAACAATAAAAGATGAGGTGTTGATGTGTTACAGTTATATTTCTGAGTCTTCTGAACTTCTTAGTTAGTAGATAGACATTGAAAGCACTGCTATTTATTGGTGCTTTTTTGGCAATGACTCTATGCTGCTTCCACCTTCTAAGCCCTCACAAATGCACTGTGAAGATTTACATTCATAACAAGTATAGATCCCTGGAGGGAGAGTTGTAGTTATGAAATTTACCTCTCAAACCCATAACATATCTTTGGCAAGGAAATCAGTTACATTAAATTTCCCCCCAAACCCTCCTCACCTTTGAGAAAAATAATGTCCTTAATTCTACCAAAGCACTAGAAAAGCTAGGACAAGTCCAAGAATCTGCCAGGAGGGGAAAACTACCAGGTGTTTAAATGGCAAACATCCATAGGATACAGTTGAATGCATAAAGATGAATGAGGATGAAACATTTAGTTTGAAATGAATTCAAGTGAAAATTAAGCCAGACTATGACTGAAATATAATTTAATCTGTTCATTTTGCTCTAGTTAACCCCCACATATAAAAATATGCACTGAGAAAACAGGAACATGGTATAATATATATTGTAAAAACATATGGTAAGTATCCAAAGAGAAGTGTCAACCTCAAAACCAAGCAAACATAGTGCTCCCACTGGACACAAATTAAACTTGGGAAGCCTGTTAAGTGCATAGCCAGGAAAAATATGACATATATTATAGGAAATAGGAAAGATAAACCAAAATAGGGAAAGACAAAGCAAAGTTACCAAACCTCACAAGACATTTTACCAATGCAGGTCCCTTTTTTCACAGATAAGTAATCATATCTGTAATGGAAAACTACAAATAAGGATTGGCATGGAATAAAATACACTTCAGTTTTTCTTTCTTTGTTTTTGTTTTCCTTTATTTTGTAAGGAAATAAATTATCAGTAGAAGCATAATTGGATGTGAGATATGATAAAAGAATGAGTTCTTTCAGAGGCGATGCCTGTAGAAATTTTTTTTTTTTTTTTTTTTTTTGTCTGTAGTGGCAAATTATTGGAGGTGCTATTTAGCTTGGATTTTCTGAGATTTGTAATTTCAAATATTTTCCTCTGTGTCAGAACTTGAGATTTGGTGCATAGAAAATTCAGTATTTACTACTTTTTGAGATCATATATATGCATGTATATATGTATTCTATATAATTATAAATGTATACACAAATATAAATAAGGACAGAGAGAGAGGGGTGTGGGGGAGAGAGACTTATTTATATTAAGGAGTTGGCTCCAGCAAGAGTTGAGTTAATTTGAATTTGAAATCTTGAGCATAAGGCAGTCTGGCAAACAGAATTTATTCCTCTTCTATGGGACTCCAGTCTTTTTCTTAAGGCTCTCGACTGATTGGATAAAGCCCACCCATATTATGGAAAACCATCTGCTTTACTCAAGGTCTACTGATTTAAATATTGTTCTCATCTAAAAACAACATCACAACAATATCTTCACAACAACAGATATATTGGTGTTTCACCAAATAACTGGGCACCATAGCCTAGCCAAACTGATACATAAAGATGACTATCACAGTTACATAAGGATCAGATTTAGCACTGTATATGGGATAATCTAGAAAACTAAACACTGTTGAAACCTTGTCACCTTAAATCCATAAGGTGTGGATAGAATAGGTGTGTGCAGCAGAGAGAGTTAACATTTGGCAAATACTTACAGTCAGTTCCCAACTTACAATGGCTCAACTCATGGTTTTTCTACTTTACAGTGGTATGAAAGCCATACACAGTCAGTATAAACTGTACTTTGATTTTTCGTTTTTATTTTTTTTTCCTGGTCTAGTGATATGTGGTATAATACTCTGATAATTCTGGGTAGTACCAACAAGCCACAGCTTCCTTCCAGTCAGCCACACAATCCTGAGGATAAACAACCAATACACTTACATTCATCTGCTCCCAAAAGGCCATTCTGTTTTTCACTTTCAGTATAGTATTCAATAAATATTTTATGAGATATTCAATACTTTATTATAAATTGGGTTTTGTTAGGTGATTTTGCCCAACTGTAGGCTAATATGAGTGTTCTGAACACGTTTAAGATAGGCTAGGTTAAGCTATGATGTTCAGTAGGTTAGGTGTATGTAATGCATTTTCAAATTACAATGGATTTGTCAGGACATAACTCCTCATTAGATCTGTATTTGTTCCTTGTGATTTCAAATTTCACAGGCAGTGTCCACCATTACAGGCCAATAGGTTCTCTTTGTCACTTCTAGATTGAAGTCATTAAGAGCTGGTGTATGTTCTCCATTTCTTTGCTATTACAAGATGGAGGAAGGGGATCTTACCTGTGATAAAATTATGTAAGAAGAAGTAAACCTGCATATTTTTTAAGCTAGCCAGATACCAAGTATTTTATGTTGCATCAGCCTGGTTAAGATAGTGGCATACATTTCATATAAAAATAATTCATTCTCATTATAAAAGACATGCTCTTCGTTGAAATTAAAAAAAAAGAAATATAAAGAAGGAAATTAACATTAGATGAGCATTACTTAAATCTCACTGCATCTTCTTCTGATATTTGAATTTATATACTAAATTAAAAATTGTTGTTCTTAACTGTGACACAATCACAAAGACACACATATGAAACTAGAAAACATACACATGCACATAAGTTGCACCCTTACATTTAAAGACGTAAGATTGCTGGTTGTCCTTAATTTCATATGATTAAAATTCTTCAGAAGTAAAATTAGATGATCATGATAGATATTCATAGGAAAATCTAAACCCCAATTATTTTATATTTGTGTTGTTTCCAACATTATTGTAGTTGTAAAATTATCTGGAAAAAAAAACCACTATTGACAAGATCCTATTACTATTTAACCCTTTTAATATCCAGAATGTCACCATTGCTCTTATTAGCTTTCTAACCTTCTAATTAGGAATGCTATAAACACTTCTATTGACTTCAAATATTTTTTAAAAAATGTGAACAATTATGTATAGTTGTATTCTGCAATTGCAAAAATTGATACATTAATTTTATGTTTAATAACGTAATGGTTTTTAAAACATTTTATGACTAGATATAAAGCATTATTGTACAAGTTCAGTATTATCAATATATTTTTTAAAAAACTTAAATATAAATGGCTTACTTCATATATATGATAGTCAGATCTTATATATTGAAAGTTTTTCAATTGTTATGGAAGATAGTGAAATCTTTAACTGGGATTTAGATTCTGCCTTTTAGTTAGAAAAACAAAACAATAGAGAAAAAATATATTTCAAGGTGGATTGTTAATAAATATATTACACAAATTGATGACACATTCATTTTCCTATGGTATCAAATAAGTTTCACCACATCACATTTTCCATACTTTCCTGTTTTCTTCAAAAGTTATTTTTCTTTAGGGGTGCCTGGGTGGTACAGTCAGTTAAACATCTGACTCTTGGTTTCGGCTCAGGTCATGACCTCAGGGTCCCAAGATCAAGCCCCTGGGTCTGGCTCTACTCTCAGTGCAGAGTCTGCTTAAGACTCTCACTGCCCCTCCCCCACCTCTCTCTCTCCTCTCTCTCTCTCTCTCAAATAAATAAAGTTATTTTCTTTATTTTCAAATATTGTGCTTGATGACAGAATTTCTTTTCTCCAAAAATTGATATATTGGAATTTTACAAATTATATTTTAAGATCTTCTTACTTAGACTTCAAACATTTTGCATCCTATTTTATTTCAAAATCCAAATATTTCATTATTTTGAGAAAAATTATAATTTCCAGAATTTTGAAATCCTTATGAAAATGTCTCCTTTAGTTATTGTATTACTAAAAATATGATAGATTTATAGTAGGTTTTCACATGCACATGGTTCTTCAGGAAAGTGTTCATTTTTATGGCTATTCATATCTAGCACTATGTATGTCAGTGTTTCCTAAATTGTTTCAAATACAAATGTAATTAAAAATCACAATTGTGTTTTTCTATCTGTGAAATGATTTTTAAAATACAGTTCAATCAAAGTTGTTTAAATACATCCTTAAAAAAATGATTCCATGGGGGCGCCTGGGTGGCTCAGTCGTTAAGCGTCTGCCTTCGGCTCAGGTCATGATCCCAGGGTCCTGGGATAGAGTCCCCACATCGGGCTCCCTGCTCCGCGGGAAGCCTGCTTCTCCCTCTCCCAGTCCCCCTGCTTGTGTTCCCTCTCTTGCTGTGTCTCTCTCTGTCAAATAAATAAATAAATAAAATCTTAAAAAAAAAAAAAATGATTCCATGATATCTTGTGCCACAATTTAAAATTTCAGCATGTTAAGTATCACTGGCTCTTTTCCAAGCACATGACAATTCACTTTAGTAACAAAGCTTTTGCTTGGGTAGTTAAAACATCCTATTTGATCTAATAACAGAAATTTAAGATGAAAATTAAATAATCAGAGAGGCCAGTATTAAATTAAAAAATTAAATGAAATTCTACAGTTAAATCTCAAATTTTATTATTAAAACTAAATTCAGCATGAAGATGAAGAAAGTTGTCAGAGAAAAAACTGCATACAATTGGATCCGTAGCTGACCAAAGTGTCGTATTTGCTTTAAGTTTGGTTATTTGGATTCCATATACCCAGCATATGTAGCATGTATAAATACTATATTTTGAGGTATGTGTCATGATATCGCCAGTTGTACACCTAAGTACAAATTTATCATCATCTGATGTATTCTATCTTATATCTCATTTACTGGGGGTAAATTTAAGATATCTTCATATTTATTATATCATTAAAATAAAAATGAACTAGGGCACCTGGGTGGCTCAGTTGGTTAAGCGACTGCCTTCGGCTCAGGTCATGATCCCAGGGTCCTGGGATCGAGTCCTGCATTGGGCTCCCTACTCAGCAGGGAGTCTGCCTCTCTCTCTGACCCTCCCCCCTCTCATGCTGTTTCTCTCTCTCGCTTGCTCTCTAAAAAATAAATAAAATCTTGGGCGCCTGGGTGGCTCAGTTGGTTGAGCGACTGCCTTTGGCTCAGGTCATGATCCCGGAGTCCCTGGATCGAGTCCCGCATCGGGCTCCCTGCTCGGCGGGGAGTCTGCTTCTCCCTCTGACCGTCCCCCCTTTCATGTGCTCTCTCTCATTCTCTCTCTCTCAAATAAATAAATAAAATCTTTAAAAAAAATAAAATAAAAATGAACTAAATGTTCTATACTTCAGCCATTTAGCAATTTAGTTATAAATGGAATATCAAAACTGCTTAGGTAAATGAACCTTTAGGGTAAAGAAAAAGTAATTCCAGCTGGCACACATTTGTCCTTTACCTTGAAAATCTCAAATATATGCACTATGATCATCACGGAGCCTGCTGTTCTTTCCCAGGGCCTGGATATGGCTTCTTAGACTTATCTCCACTAGCCGCAAAAATCAGCCCTGTCTGATTTTTAATTTAAAGATGAAATAGCACATCTCTTCTGAGGCTTCTGCATCTATAGACCCTTATCCACCTAAAGATGGGCATGACTTGGAGTTAGGAAAAATACGTATTAATATTCCCTCAATTGTACTACTAAATCGTGGAAGAAGCAAATAGGAGATTTTGGCTGTCTTTGAAAGCTCGATAAACAGATGTCAAGATGACCAAAAGGCAAATCTTCAAACCATACACAATACTCCTACCAAGAAATCATGCTTCTAAATATTTTAACTATCTGGCGTGTCCCTTTCTTAAAACAGCCTATGGTGACATCTCTTTTAAGGTAAACTGTAATTTGTGCATGCATTAACACTAAAAAAAAATATATCCAATTTTTCTTTAAAGATTTTATTTATTTATTTGACAGAGAGAGACACAGCAAGAGAGGGAACACAAGCAGGGGGAGTGGGAGAGGGAGAAGCAGGCTTCCCTCTGAGCAGGAAGCCCGATGTGGGGCTCGATCCCAGGACCCTGGACCATGACCTGAGCCGAAGGCAGACGCTTAACGACTGAGCCACCCAGGCACCCCCCAAAAAATTATATCCAATTTTGTAACTAATTGGATGTTTACCGTCTTTGTCTATTGACTAACAAAGCACAGGCATCTGAAAGTGCTCGAAGCAAGAAGCCCTCAAAGGTTCCTCCTGGAGTCCCGGGATCTAGTCCCACATCGGGCTTCCTGCTCAGCGGGGGATCTGCTTCTCCCTCTGACCCTCCTCCCTCTCGTGCTCTCTGTCTCTCATTCTCTCTCTCAAATAAATAAATAAAATCTTTTAAAAAAAAAGGGGGTGCCTGGATGGCTCAGTTGGTTAAGAAGCCCTCGAAGGTCCCCCTGGAGCTCTGGGTCACAGAGATGTTGACTGTGTATACCCTTGTACACGTGGTGGAACACATGTGTATAATTTTCCCAGGAAAAGGCTATGGAAGTAAATTATATTTTGCTAAGTGAGGGACATGTGACACGTTATAAGTAGCTGAATAGAAATGGAGAGAGATGAATGTGATAGAGAGAGATGTTCAGTGAACGGGCTCAGACGAAGAATGCCTCATTTGTGTGCCACCTAACACTCCTACCTGACCTTGAGCACAGGGCTTGCCCAGCTTCCTCTACAAATAGGACTCTAAAACCTAGGAGAGGATAGATGCAAAAGTAATCTAATACTAGTGACTCAAATGGCACGTCCTTGTTTAAGTAACCCTAATGCGATCTGACACATCCTTTAAAACAAAGGGGAACAAATAAGATAATGAAATTCCTGGTTGCAGTTATAATGTATTCGTCTATTCGTCTATTCTTTCTTAAAGCACGGTATTTCACCCAGCCTTATAAATAGTCGCACCAATATTTGCATGCATCTTTGATAATACATTTTTCTCTAATAGATGATACTCTAATAGATGATACTCCTTGGTAGTAGAATTGAAAGATCTCTGCAACTGGAGAAAGAAATCCAGCATTGTGAGTCCCGACCCATTCTAGCACTTTTCAGCCGGCTGCCATTGGGCAAGTCTATGATACCCAGTTTCCTCATCTCTCAATTTTGTTGGAGAGACAAAGTAAGGTAATATACCTCACAGGTACATGCAAATGTGTAGCTCTAGTCAAGCATGAATTCTTTTCATCGTGTTCTCATGGAAAAGAGGAAAACTTTCAATTATAAGAAGGGTTTTTAATTAATAACTTTATTGTGTTGTATACTAGCCTTTGGCCACTCAGGTTTTTGTTGTTGTTGTTGTTGTTGTTTTTCTAATCTACCAGTAATTGTAACGTGAGAGGTTGAGAGGGAAAAGAAACCTGCATTTTTTCAAACAGTCCTTTCACTTATGGGTAAGAAACTTATTTCAGGTCATAGTCTCCTTGGCTTTTCATAAGAGAGCATGGTTCTATTTGAGCTTGCCACTGTGGAAAGTGTTACAGGTCCTTAACGCATCACGTTGCTTCTTAAATAAAACTGACCTATCACATAAAGAGCTGCTTTTATCATTAAAACAAACAAAAGACAAAGAAAAGAAAGAGAGAAAATAAAGAAGGAAAGAATGGAGGAAAAGGAAAAGCAAAAACCACAGAATCGTGATCTACAGAACTATTACGGGGAAAAGTGTCCTAAAATAAGATACAGACATCGTTGCCTTTAATTGTGCTTGAGCACTGTTTTAATGCCCCAAACTGCAAGCAGAGAAACAGAATATAAAAAACAATATAGGCACACATACCCACATTTGACAGACTTTGACTAAGGGGAAAAACAAAACAAAACAAAACAAAACTCTGAAACAGATGTTTCTTTTCCCCCTTTTGAACAAACATTTTACTGAAATTCTTCACACCAGATTTTACTGATTAATCTGGAAAAGGGAGTGACGGGTGCTGCTGAAGCTAATCACAGGAAACAGACACCAAACTGCAGTCCATTTTTCCTGCCTCTGACAGTGGCATCTGGCTCCTTGGCAGGCTCAGTCCACCTTTGCGTTGACGTCCTAGGAGCTACCTCAATTCTTTCAGTTTCCTGGGATGTCGCCGTTGGGCTGAGGCTCACCACAATCATTTTATTTCCTTGTTCGTCATGCCGGATCTCGAAGAAATTCTTTCTTCTGTTTCTGGAATCATAGAAATATTGTACATAAAGTCAACCCAACCATGTGTTTCCGAGATGTAATCCTGAGATGCCCATAGAGGTGTTTTACTTCTCAAGGCTGAATTTCATCTTGGATACATATTCAATTTTAGCCTAGAAGGAATGGCCAAATGGAGGAGAGTCAAATACTTCTCAAAGTGAAGCAATAAATTATTTCAGGGATCATAGAAGTGTATCAGAGGCCCACTGATATAAAACCAAGCCAAAGAAAGTTAGAAGGAAAGTGAGAAAGTGCTCCTAAATTAAGTCTCTGCTGGATTGCTTTGCTAGGGAAAAAGAGTACAACCTCAAAGTGGAATCAAAGCCAATGGATCAAGAACTAAAAATCTAGTACAGAGGAGGAATAGGAACGTAAAATGGATTTCCCTTTTTAATTTCAAAATCCGTAGGTTATCATTAAATTTAATATAATTGTGGAATTTCAGAATCTTTCAAGTGGAAAGCTATGCATGGCAAGTTAGGCCATAAGATATTAGTAGCTATTGTCTTGAAAAGCTTGTGTCTGCCATCTATTTTATAGCAGATATTTAATTTACATAATTGATTTAATGACCAGAGCCCTGCTGGTGCTCTCTGGTAAGAAAAGTACTATGACTTAAAGGGTAATTAGTTATTAGAGATCTGAATATTCTCACATCAATGAAGGTTTTAGTTCTAACTTCAAAATGTGGAAATGCATTTTAAAGAATTATTTTTGCCTTTTTAATAATAAAATGCATTTCTTTCATATTATAAAGTATTCACACTATAATTTAAGACATAAAAATGGAATATCCTTCATTTTCTTTTCCTCACACAATCCCCTCCAAAGAGACATCTCCAGTTAATGGGCTGATCACTATCCTTTCTATGCATTTACATGTGTGCATTTTACACAAATAACTTATTGTTTTTTAAGCATACATAAGGTCATGATATGTATGTTCTGAGACTTGATTTTTCGTTGAACAATATATTCTGGAAAAGTTTCAATGTCATTTTGCAAAGACTTCATTATTTTTAATGGTTGCATCATATTCTGTATAATGAAGATCCTAAAATATACGATATACAATTCTCCTCTTGATGGGCACTTAGGTTGTTTCAATATTTCAAAGTTATGAGACAGTATCACAATAAACCTCATATGCAAAAATATTTATCAAGGATAATATTGTAGAAAAGAAGTTTCTGAATTTAAGGATAGAGTCATTTAAATTTTTGGTGGCTATATTACCAAACCGGCTTATTAGCCTTTTCTAATATATACTCCAACAGTAGAGGACAGTTCTTATTTTCTTATATCATTTTTCAGCCACTTGAATTTTTTGTTTATCTAATGAGAAATCTCACTGTGATTTTTAATACATGTTTTCCTGGTTATGAACAAATGTATAAATATTTTAATTTTTTGTCATTTGTATTTACTTAACTGTGAATTGACTAATCAAACCATATTCATTTTCTGTTAGAATATATGTAATTTTCTTAGTTGTATATTTGAATGCTATATATTCTGCATATTATTTTTCTGCATATTAATTCTTTGTTTATTAAATATGGTACAGATTATTTTTTCCAACTGTAATTTATATCTTAATGTTTTAGTAGTTTAATTTATCATAATAAAATTATATATTTTGACATAGTCAAATCTGTTGGTTTATCCCTTTGTGGCTTTTGATTTGGGTTCTTTTTAGGAAGAAGTTTTATAATTCAAAGTTATCTAAACTTTTCTTTTATATTTTTCTTTAATACTTGTTTTGTTTTTAGTTCCTTAAACCATTAGGTGTTTGTTGTTGTGTATGACATGAGGTATGGTTCTAACTCATTTTTTTCTTCATTATAGCCAATATTTCCACTAATTGTTGACTAGCCAATAATTTCTCAAATTATTTTTGAAGTTCTCCCTTATCTTAAATTAAATCCCCTTAAATAAGTTGAGTGCTTTACTTTATTCTGTTTCATTTGTTGATTTTGGTATCACTGCACCCCAAAACTACAAATACTATAATTTTGTAAAAGTACCCAGTTCATCAGGGGCACCTGGGTGGCTCAGTCAGTTAAGCGTCTGCCTTCGGCTCAGGTCATCATCTCAGGGTCCTGGGATCAGGCCCACATCAGGCTCTCTGCTCAGTGGGGAGTCTGCTTCTTCCTCTCCCTCTGCTAGTGCTCTCTGTCTCTCACTTGCTCACTCTCTCAAATAAATAAATAAAATCTTTAAAAAAAAAAAGTACCTAGGGGCGCCTGGGTGGCTCAGTTGGTTAAGCGACTGCCTTCGGCTCAGGTCATGATCCTGGAGTCCCGGGATCGAGTCCCGCATCGGGCTCCCTGTTCAGCGGGGAGTCTGCTTCTCCCTCTCGTGCTCTCTCTCTCTCTCATTCTCTCTCTCAAATAAATAGATAAAATCTTTAAAAAATAAATAAATAAATAAAAATTTAAAAAAGTACCTAAAAAAAAAGTACCTAGCTCATAAGTGATTTAAATAAAATATTGTTTTTATCATAATTAATTACCCATTTTTGCCTTTTTTTTTTTAAGTAGTCTCCACACCCAATGTCAAACCCAATGCAGGGCTTGAACTGACAACTCTCAGATCAAGACCTGAGCTGAAATCCAGAGTCGGATGCTTAATTGACAGAGACACCCAGGTGACTTATTTTTTTTTAATTAAAATAAGAAGAAAAATAAGTAGCTTGTAAAATGTCTTATATGCCTATATCTAAAACAAAAACAAAAACAAAAAAAACCACAACATTTTGAGAGAAATGTCATTATTTCAGCCACAATGGTGAAATCAGAGATGGTGCAGTAGAAGTAGGCAAATTCAAATCAGTATAGCTTTCTTCTGTCATTAAGCTGAATCATGTCTAGCAAGCCAAGGAAAGCATGGATATATCCCAAATGAGTCTGAATAATTTGAATATCGGTCTATTGGCTTTCTGGCATTTTCTGTTCAAGTGGACATAGTTTCCTCAATTGCCATATTTAAAGCTAAGTACACTGAACAGTTTATGGGTCTTTTGTGCATGATTTACAAATTAACTGTTGAGCCAGACAATTATTGTCATTTCATCAATGATGAAATTTCTCTTAGGGTAACTCTTGGCTGAGAAGAAACTTCAGTGGATGTTATTCATGTATGTAAGTATGCCAGAGAGAGATTCAAAATACATCCCTACTTATCACACCTCATTAATAGTAAAAATAAAACAAACCATTTAAATAAATTTCCTTATTTTTCTTAGAGTATGCTGTTTGGAATAGTATATATTTATCAGAATAATTTGATTACATCAGTCAAAACTAAAGAAGTCTAGTCATCTTAGGGATTTTTTTTTTCATTCATTGATTCATTCCTTTGAAACACATTACCTGAACATATAATATGAATGAAAATTTAATCGGGTAGTTATCAGGATTAAGACAACTATGCAGGGGCGCCTGGGTGGCTCAGTTGGTTAAGCGACTGCCTTCGGCTCAGGTCATGATCCTGGAGTCCCGGGATCGAGTCCCATGTCGGGCTCCCTGCTCAGCGGGGAGTCTGCTTCTCCCTCTGACCCTCTTCCCTCTCGTGTTCTCTGTCTCTCATTCTCTCTCTCAAATAAATAAATAAAATCTTTAAAAAAAAACAATTAATTAAAAAAAAAAAAGACAACTATGCATATTTGCATGGAGAAGGAAACGGTCCTAAAGAGGTCACTACTGAAAGTTAGAGTATATTTCTTGGGGTGTAAAAGAGGCTTGGGACACTTAAACTCTCAACATAAACTTCTGCTCCAGTAGCCCAAGGGAAATCCTCTGGAAAAGTTCCCAAGTATTAAAGCCATTAGAAAAAAAGTAATGAGCAGTTAGGACAAGGGCACACTAAATTGATAATGGGATGATGGGATATAAAGGGATCTGCCCAGAGAACAGATAGTGTGTGTCACACACAGAAATATAACTTTATGTACAGGAATATCTTGTTTTGTTGCACTTCACTTTATTATGCTTTGCATGTATTACATTTTTTCATAAATTGAAGGTTTGTGGTAACTCCATGTGCAGCCCATCTAGAGGCACCATTTTTCCAAGAGAATTTGCTCACTTTGTATCCCTGCATCACATTTCGGCAATTCTCACAATATTTCTAACTTTTTTATTATAATTTTTTTATGGTGACCCATGATCAGTGATTATTGATGTTACTATTGTAGTTATTTTGGTATACTGTGAGCTGTGCCCTTAATATAAGGCAGCAAATTTAATTGATAAATGCTGTGTGTGTTCTGACTGCTCCACCGACCAGCCATTCCCCTGTCTCTCTCCCTCTCCTCAGGCCTCCCTACTCCCCGAGAAACAACAATATTGAAATTAGGCCCATTAATAGCCCTACAATGGCCTCTAAGTGTACAAGTGAGAGGAAGAATTACATGTCTCTCACTTTAAATCGAAAGCTAGGAATGACTAAGCTCAATGAGGAGACCATGTTGAAAGTCTAGATAGACCAAAGCTAAGTGTCTTGTGCCAGTTAGCCAAGTTATGATTGCAAAGGAAAAGTTATTGAAGGAAATGAAAAGTGCTGTTTCAGTGAACACGTGAATTATAATAAAGCAAAACAGTCTTACTGCTGATACGGTGAAAATTTTAGTGGTCTGGATAGATCAAACCAGCCGTAACATTCCCTTAAGCCAAAACCTAGTTCAGAGCCAATTCCCCAACTGTCTTTATTTCTATGAAGGCTGAGAGAGGCGAGGAAGCTGCAGAAGAAAATTTTGAAGCTGACAGAGGTTGGTTCATGAGGTTTAAAGAAAGAAGCTGTCTCCATAATAAAAAAGTGTGAAGTGAAGTAGCACATGCTGATGTAGAAGCTGCAGCAAGTTCTCCAGAGGATCGAGCTAAGATATTTAATGAAGGTGGCCACACTAAACAACAGATTTTCAATGTAGATGAAACAGTCTTCCATTAGAAAAAGATGCCAGCTAGGATTTTCATAGCTAGAGAGGAGAAGTCAATGGCTGGCTTTAATGCTTCAAAGGACAGCCTGACTCTCTAATTAGGGACTAATGCTGCTGGTGACTTTAAGTTGAAGCCAATGATCATTGACCATTCCAAAAATCCTAAGACCCTCAAGAATTCTGCTAAATATACTCTGCCTATGCGCTATTCTATAAATAGAATGAAAAAGGCTGAATGGCAGCACCTCTGTTTACAACACAGTTTACTGAATATTTTAAGCACACAGTTGAGAATGACTGTTCAGAAAAAAACAGATTTCTTTCAAAATATTACTTCTCACTATCAGTGCAGCTGGTCAGCCAAGAGCTCTGATGGAAATGTATAATGAGATTAATGTTGTTTTCATGCCTGGTAACACAATGTCTATTCTGCAGCCCCTGGGTAAAGGAGTAATTTCAACTTTCAAATCTTATTATTTAAGAAATACTTGGTAGCTATAGCTACCATTGTTCTGATGGATCTGAGCAGAGTAAACTGAGAATTTCTGGAAAGGATTCACCATTCTAGATGCCATTAAGAACATTCATGATTCATGGGAAGAGGTCAAAATATCAACATTAACAGAAGTTTGGAAGACGTTGATTCCAGCCCTCATGGATGACTTTGAGAGGTTCAAGACTTCAGTGGAGGAAGTACCTGTAGAGGTGGTGAAAATAGTAAGAGAACTAGAATTAGAAGTGGAACCTGAAGATGGGCGTGAATTGCCAAAATCTCATGATGAAACTTTAATGGATGAGGAGTTGCTTCTTGTGGATGAGTAAAGAAAGTGGTTTCTTGAGATGGAACTTATTCCTGGTGAAGAATTGTGAAGACTGTTGAAATAGCAACCAAGGAGTTAGAATATTTTACATAAACTTAGTTGATAAAGCATCTGCAGGGTCTGGAAGGATTGACCCCAACTTTGAATGAAGTCCTACTCTAGGTAAAATGCTATCAAACAGCATGGTATGCTACAGAGGAATCATTTGTGAAAGGAAAAGTCAATCAATGTGGCAAACTTCATCGCTGTCTTATTGAAACTGTCATGGCCACCCCAGCCTCCAATGCTGATCAGTCAGCAACCATCAATGTTGAGGCAAGAACTTCCACCAGCAAGAAGATTACTAGTCACTGAAAGGTCAAATGATGGTTAGCATTTTTTACAATAAAATATTTTTAATTAAGTTATGTACATTGTTTTTTTTTGACATAATGTTATTCACACTTAGTAGACTACAGTGTAGTGCAAACATAACTTTCAGATGAACTAGGAAACCAAAAAAAATTTTTGACTCACTTTATTGCAATATTTCCTTTATGTGGTGATCTGGAACTGAATGCACAATATATACAAGGTATGTCTGTCTTGCAGAGATACACACAAAGATGAACACATTAATGTGCTTCTGTATTACTTTCCTACTGTTGCTATAAAAAAAAATTACTTCGAATGTAGTGGCTTAAACAACATATATTTATTATTTTTACAATTCCAGATGTCAGAATTATAAAATGGGAGTCCCTGGGCTGCAATCAAGGTGTTGGGAGGGCTGCATTTCTTCTCATGGGTTTAGGGGAGAATCTGTTTCCCTTCTTTTTCCATCTTCTGGAAGCTGTCTGCATTCCTTGGCTTATGACCCCTTCCTACACCAGCGAGGTCAGAAATTGCATGTCTCTGACCTGTGCTTCCATCCTCATACCCTCCTGCCTTTCTGCTCCCTTCAGCACATCATCTTCTCTGATTCTGACTCAGCTTCTTTCTTCTTTCACTGACAAGGTCTCTGGTGATTATACTGGGTATACCTGTAAAATCAGAATAATTGCTCCATGTCTATCTCAAGATCCTTAATTTATATCTGCAATGTCCCTTTGGCCATGTAAGGTAACAAATTCCTAGACCTCAGGGATTAAACTTTGGGTATCTGTAGAAGGTTATTTTTCTGCTTGCCAGACAGAAGTAGTCTACTTCCCGATTATTTCAGCCAAAGTCAGTTTCAGTTGTTGGCAATGAAGAGCCATAATTAAAACACCAGTGATTCTTTCTTTCTTTTTTTTTTTTTTTTTCTAGTTCTAGAAGCCTACTATTCCTTTATTTGTATAACCATCAAAGTTAAATTTTGGGTGGTCTATATGTGTGGCTGTTGTGAAACCAAAGTAAGCCAAGTAAAAATGCGCTAATTGTCACCTTTCTTGAGGTCTTGTGTTGGCCTGAGCCCCTTCTGGTCGACCTAGTAGAGGCTGAAGCATCTCTACCAAATATACTACTCGTTAAATATTAGCTTATACTTAAATCAAGAACACATTCTTAAATCTTACAGTTATTTTTAACCAAACAAACATCTGAGTGGAAAACAGGTAAAGCCTCCCCTTTGACCCAATATCCTCAAGCTCTAGGTCATGTGATATTTCATAACACACCCTAGTCCCTCTTGACTGGTGTCACTACTTGAAATCCCATGTAAGGAGTCCCACAATAATCCATACTCATTGCTCTGGTTTTCAGACAAGGGATGATGTTGTGCTTTCTCTTGCCACACCCAATGGCATGCCTGATGGATTGCACCAAGATTTAAGAGCCAAGCATCCCCAGACAGCTAACACTAAAAAAACCAAGTTTCTTATGAGGAAGCAAACTGGTAAGTATCAGAGAGATGTAGAATCAAATGCTAGCACCATCACATAGTAACTGCTTAACTCTGTACGGACTAATTTAGCTCTAAAATCTCATTTTTTCTCCTTTGTAAAATGGGGTTAATAATACTTCCCCTTTGGGGTGCCTGGGTGGCTCATTCATTAAGCGTCTGCCTTCGGCTCAGGTCATGATCCCAGGGTCCTGGGATCGAGCCCCTCATCGGGCTCCCTGCTTGGTGGGAAGCCTGCTTCTCCTTCTCCCACTCCCCTTGCTTGTGTTCCCTCTCTCACTGTGTCTCTCTCTGTCAAATAAATAAAATCTTTAAAAAAAAAAGTAATACTTCCCCTTTGTACAGGGTTTTTCAGTTTCAATGACATAATACATGTGAAGCACACTGTCCTGTGTGGGACATATGACCACTCAACATACACCTGCTATTTTGAGCAAATTCAAGTTTCTTAAGGTACTCAGTAAAATTTTATAGATGTGGAAAATTCTGTAATCAGTATGCAAATAAAGTAATTCCTTCATCCATTGCCAAATCCAAGGTCGAAAAGACTTACTACTATGTTTTCTTCTAAAAGGCTTATGGTTTTACTCTTGTATTTAGGTCGTTGGACCATTTTGGTTAATTTTTGCATATGAAATGAGGTAAGTGTCCAACTTCGTTCTTTTGCCTGTAGATACCCAGTTGACCCAGGACAGTTTGTGGAAGAGACTGTTCTTTTCCCATCAAGTGATCTTGGCACCCTTGTTGAAAATCCACTGGCCATAGATATCCAGGATGATTTATGGACTCTCAGTTCTATTTCATTGAGTATATCTTTCCTTACACCAGTACAACACTGTCTTGATTACTGTTGCTATGCAGTAAATTCTGAAATCAAGAAGTGTGAGTCTTCTAAATTTATTCTGCATTTTCAATTTGTTTTGGCTATTTTGGGTTCCTGGGAATTCCATATGAATTTGAGGACTGGCTTTTCCATTTCAGCAAAAAAAGGCCATTGGAATTTTGAAAGGGATTGAACTGACTCTGTAGATCACATTGCGTAGTGCTGCCATCTTAATAACCGATCCAGGAACGTGGTTGCTTTCTATTCATTTAGATCCTGTTGAATTTCTTTCAGCAAAATTTTGCAGTTTTCCACTCACAACTCTCCCACCTCCTTGGTTAAACTTATTCCTATGTATTTATATTTTTGGATGCTATTGTAAATGGAATTGTTTTCTTTTTTTTTCTTTTTTTTATGTTATGTTAATCACCATACATTACATCATTAGTTTTTGATGTAGTGATCCATGATTCATTGTTTACATATAACACTCAGTGCTCCATTGAGTATGTGGCCTCTTTAATACCCAATCACCAGGCTAACCCATCCTCTCATCCCCCTCCCCTCTAGAACCCTCAGTTTGTTTCTCAGAGTCCATAGTCTCTCATGGTTCGTCTTCCTCTCCAATTTCCCACCCTTCATTTTCCCCTTCCTACTATCTTCTTCTTTTTAACATATAATGTATTATTTGTTTCAGAGGTACAGGTCTATGATTCAACAGTCTATCACCCAGCCATCCCATCCCTCCCACCCCCCACCATTCCAGCAACCCTCAGTTTGTTTCCTGAGGTTAAGAATCCCTCATATCAGTGAGATCATATGATACATGTCTTTCTCCGATTGACTTATTTCACTCAGCATAATACCCTCCAGTTCTATCCACATAGTTGCAAATGGCAAGCTATCATTCCTTTTGATGGCTGCATAATATTCCATTATATATATATATATACCTCTTCTTTATCCATTCATCTGTTGATGGACATCTTGGCTCTTTCCATAGTTTGGCTATTGTGGACATTACTGCTATAAACATTGGGGTGCACATACCCCTTTGGACCACTACATTTGTATCTCTGGGGTAAGTGCAGTTGCTGGGTCATATGGTAGCTCTATTTTCAACTTTTTGAGGAACTCCCATATTGTTTTCCAGAGTGGCTGCACCAGCTTGCATTCCCACAAACAGTGTAGAAGGGTTCCCCTTCCTCCACATCCCGGCCAACATCTGTCATTTCCAGACTTGTTAATTTTAGCCATTCTGACTGGTGTGAGGTGGTATCTCATTGAGGTTTTGATTTGGATTTCCCTGATGCCGAGAGATGTTGTGCACTTTTTTATGTGTCTGTTGGCCATTTGGATGTCTTCTTTGGAAAAATGTCTGTTCATGTCTTTTGCCTATTTCTTGATTGGATTATTCTTTGGGTGTTGAGTTTGATAAATTCTTTATAGATTTTGGATACTAGCCCTTTATCTGCTATGTCATTTGCAAATATCTTCTCCCATTCTGTCGGATGTCTTTTGGTTTTGTTGACTGTTTCTTTTGCTGTGCAAAAGCTTTTTATCTTGATGAAGTCCCAATAGTTCATTTTGCCCTTGCTTCCCTTGCCTTTGGTGATGTTTCTAGGAAGAAGTTGCTGCAGCTGGGATCAAAGAGGTTGCTGCCTGTGTTCTCCCTTAGGATTTTGATGGACTCCTGTCTCAAATTTAGGTCTTTCAACCATTTTGAGTCTATTTTTGTGTGTGGTGTAAGGAAATGGTCCAGTTTCATTCTTCTGCATGTGGTTGTCCAAATTTCCCAACACCAATGTTGACGAGACTGTCTTTTTTCCATTGGACATTCTTTGCTGCTTTGTCGAAGATTACTTGGCCATAGAGTTGAGGGTCCATTTCTGGGCTCTCTATTCTATTCCATTGATCTATGTGTCTGTTTTTGTGCCAGTACCATACTGTCTTGATGATTACAGCTTTGTAATAGAGGTTGAAGTCTGGAATTGTGATGCCACCAGCTTTACTCTTCTTTTTCAACATTCCTCTGGCTATTCGGGGTCTTTCTGGTTCCATACAAATTTTAAGATTATTTGTTCCATTTCTTTGAAAAAAGTGGATGGTGTTTTGATAGGGATTGCATTAGACGTGTAGATTGCTCTAGGTAGCTTTGACATCTTCACAATATTTGTTCTTCCAACCCATGAGCATGGAACATTTTTCCATTTTTTGTGTCTTCCTCAATTTCTTTCATGAGTATTTTATAGTTTTCTGAGTACAGATTCTTTGCCTTTTTGGTTAGATTTATTCCTAGGTATCTTATGGTTTTGGGCGCAATTGTAAATGAGATCAACTCCTTAATTTTCTTTCTTCTGTCTTGTTGTTGGTGTATAGGAATGCCACTGGTTTCTGTGCATTGATTTTATATCCTGTCACTTTACTGAATTCCTGTATGAGTTCTAGCAGTTTTGGGGTGGAGTCTTTGGAGTTTTCCACATAAAGTATCATATCATCTGCAAAGAGTGAGAGTTTGAGTTCTTCTTTGCCGATTCTGATGCCTTTTCTTTTTGTTGTCTGATTGCTGTGGCTAGGACTTCTAGTACTATGTTGAATAGCAGTGGTGATAGTGGACATCCCTGCTGTGTTCCTGACCTTAGGGGGAAAGCTCTCAGTTTTTCCCCATTGAGAATAATATTTGCTGTAGGTTTTTCATAGATGGCTTTTATGATATTGAGGTATGTACCCTCTATCCCTATACTCTGAAGAGTTTTGGCTCAAGGAAGGAGGCTATACTTTGTCAAATGCTTTTTTGCATCTATTGAGAGGATCATATGGTTCTTGCTCTTTCTTTTATTAATGTATTGTATCACATTGATTGATTTGCAGATGTTGAACCAACCTGCAGGCCAGGAATAAATCCCACTTGTTCTTGGTGAATAATCCTTTTAATGCACTGTTGGATCCTATTGGCTAGTATTTTGGTGAGAATTTTTGCATCCATGTTCATCAGGGATATTGGTCTGTAATTCTCCTTTTTGATGGGGTCTTTGTCTGGTTTGGGGAACAAGGTAGTGGTGGCCTCATAAAATGAGTTTGGAAGTTTTCCTTCCATTTCTATTTTTTGGAACAGTTTCAGAAAAATAGGTATTAATTCTTCCTTAAATGATTGGTAGAATTCCCCTGGGAAGCCATCTGGCCCTGGGCTTTTGTTTGTTGGGAGATTTTTGATTACTGTTTCAATTTCCTTAGTGCTTATAGTCTGTTCAGGTTTTCTCTTTCTTCCTGGTTCAGTTTTGCTAGTTTATACATCTCAAGCGATGCATCATTTCTTCCAGATTATCTAATTTGCTGGTATATAGTTGCCCATAATATGTTCTTATAATTGTTTGTATTTCTTTGGTGTTGGTTGTGATCTCTCCTCTTTCATTCATGATTGTATTTATTTGGGTCCTTTCTCTTTTCTTTTTGATAAGTCTGGCCAGGGGTTTATCAATCTTGTTAATTCTTTCAAAGAACCAGCTCCTAGTTTCGTTGATCTGTTCTACTCTTCTTTTGGTTTCTATTTCATTGATTTCTGCTCTGATCTTTATTATTTCTCTTCTCCTGCTGGGTTTAGGCTTTATTTGCTGTTCTTTCTCCAGCTCTTTTAGGTGTAGGGTTAGGTTGTGTACTTGAGACCTTTCTTGTTTCTTGAGAAAGGCTTGTATTGCTATATACTTTCCTCTTAGGACTGCCTTTGCTGCATCCCAAAGATTTTGAATAGTTGATTTTTCATTTTCATTGGTTTCCATGAATTTTTTAAATTCTTCTTTAATTTCCTGGTTGACCCATCCATTCTTTAGTAGGATGTTCATTAGCCTCCATGTATTTGAGTTCTTTCTGACTTTCCTCTTGTGATTGAGTTCTAGTTTCAAAGCGTTGTGGTCTGAAAATAGGCAGGGAATGATCCCAATCTTTTGGTACTGATTGAGACCTGATTTATGACCTAGGATGTGATCGATTCTGGAGAATGTTCCAAGGGCTCTAGAGAAGAATGTGTCTTCCGTTGCTTTGGGATGGAATGTTCTGAATATATCTGTGAAGTCCATTTGGTCCAGTGTGTCATGTAAAGTCTTTATTTCCTTGTTGATCTTTTGCTTAGATGATCTGTCCATTTCAGTGAGGGGGTGTTAAAGTCCCCCACTATTATTGTTTTGTTGTCAATGTGTTTCTTTGCTTTTGTTATTAATTGGCTTATATAATTGGCTGCTCCCGTGTTAGGGGCATAGGTATTTACAATTGTTAGATCTTCCTGTTGGATAGACCCTTTAAGTATGATATAGTGTCCTTCCTCATCTCTTATTATAGTGTTTGGTTTAAAATCTAATTTGTCTGATATAAGGATTGCCACCCCAGCTTTCTTTTGGTGTCCATTAGCATGGTAAATGGTTTTCCCCCACCTCACTTTCAATCTGGAGGTGTCTTTGGGTCTAAAATTAGTCTCTTGCAGACAGCATATTGATGGGTCTTTTTTTTTTTATCCAATCTGATACCCTGTGTCTTTTGATTGGGCATTTAGCCCATTTACATTCAGAGTAACTATTGAAAGGTATGAATTTAGTGCCATTGTATTGCCTGTAAGGTGACTGTTACTGTATATTGTCTGTGTTCCTTTCTGATCTATGTTACTTTTAGGCTCTCTCTTTGCTTAGAGCACCCCTTCTATTTTTATTGTAGGGCTGGTTTCGTGTTTGCAAATTCCTTTAGTTTTTGTTTGTCCTGGAAGCTTTTTATCTCTCCTTCAATTTTCAATGACAGCCTAGCTGGATGTAGTATTCTTGGCTGCATATTTTTCTCATTTAGTGCTCTGAATATATCAGGCCAGTCCTTTCTGTCCTTCCAGGTCTCTGTGGATAGGTCTGTTGCCAGTCTAATGTTTCTACTATTCTAAGTTACAGATCTCTTGTCCTAAGCTGCTTTCAGGATTTTCTCTTTGTCTCTGAGACTAGTAAGTTTTACTATTAGATGTGGGGTGTTGACCTCTTTTGATTGATTTTGAGGGGGGTTCTCTGTGCCTCTTGGATTTTGATACCTGTTTCCTTCCCCAAATTAGGGAAGTTCTCTGCTATAATTTGCTCCAATATACCTTCTGCCCCTCTCTCTCTTTCTTCTTCTGGGATCCCAATTATTCCAAAATTGTTTCATTTTATAGTATCACTTATCTCTCGAATTCTGTCCTCGTGATCCAGTAGTTGTTTATCTCTCTTTTTTTCAGTTTCTTTATTTTCCATCATTTGGTCTTCTATATCACTAATTCTCTCTTCTGCCTCATTTATCCTAGCAGTTAGAGCCTCCATTTTTATTTTCACCTCATTAATAGCCTTTTTGATTTTGACTTTGTTAGATTTTAGTTCTTTTCTTTCTCCAGAAAGGGTTTCTCTAATATCTTCCATGCTTTTTTCAAGCCCAGCTAGAATCTTTATAATCGTCATTCTGAACTCTAGTTCTTGACATCTTACTAAATGTCTGTATTGATTAGGTCCCTGACAGTTGGTACTGCCTCTTGTTCTTTTTTTTTTTTTGAGGTAATTTTTTCCATCTTGTCATTTTGTCCAGAGGGGAATAGATCAATGAGAGAACAAAATGCTAACAGGGTAACAATGACCCCAGAAAAATATACACTAAACAAATCAGAGGAGACCTGAAACCAGGGGAAAAGAAAGGGAATGAAAGAAAAAAGAAAAAGAAAAAATTAAAAAAATATATGATCAAATATGATCAAGCTGATGCATAGATCAGTGCCACACACTAGATTCTGGGCATATTTTGGTCTATTAGAAGAAAGTGCCTCCGAAAATTTAAAGAAAGAAAAACTTATATATGTACAAATATAAGGGTAAATACAATGAAGGGATGGAATATGACTGTAAAGATGAAAATTATAAGAGATTTTATAAAAGGAATTGATAAGATAAGAAGTTGGTTGAAAAAAGAAAGAAGAGGAATTTAAAAAGAAAAGGGAGAGAATGTGATCAGGCAGGAGACTAGAACAAAGCCATACACTAGAGATTTGGGGTATATTTTGGTCTGTTAGAAGAAACTGTATCCCAAAATTTTAAAGAGAGAACAACTTATATATATATACCAAAAATAAGGTTAACCAGTATGAAGGGATAGAATATGACTCTAAAAATGAAAAATAAAAAGGATTTTTTAAAAAGGGATTGATAAGATGTTGGTCAAAAATGGAAAAAGAAAAATTAAAAAAAAAGAAAGAAAAAGAAAAAAAAGAAAATTAAAAAAATTAACTCTGAAAGACTAAAGAATCAGGAGAAAAAAAGCCATGAATTCTATGTGCAGTATTCCCCTAGCGCTGGAGCTCTGCTGTTCTCATTGATGGGTAAACTTGGTCTTGGCTGGCTGTTCTTGTTGATCTTCTGGGTGAGGGGCCTGTTGCTGTGATTCGCAAATATCTTTGCCGGAGGCGGAATTGCCCTGCCATTGCTGGTCCGGGCTAAGTAATCTCTTGGGTGCTTTTGTTCCCTGCAAGCTTTTTATACAGCTTTGGAGGCCGAGAGTGAAAATTGCAGGCTCCCAGTCTCCCCCAGAGGAGCCAAGAACTCAGGGGCCCCGCTCCTCAGTGAGCCCCCAGAGAAAAGCAGTCAGTCACTCCCGTCTCCCCCTTCTCTGACCACACTCTGTGCTCACCTGGCCTCTGACCCAAGCATTTCTATCTCTGACACCTGACCCTGTGTGGAGTCTCCAAACCCAGCAGATCCCTGTGGTGCACTCCCGCGCCACTCCTCCCGGGGGAGGAAGGGGAGTTTCCCCAGATCTGCCACTTGTTTGGTCCCTGCTGGAGGAGCAGTGGCCCAACTGTGCCACAGATCATGGTTTATGGCAACCCTGAGCTGGGAGCCCACTCCTTGGCTCCGTCTCTGCAGCTGGCTTCCCCACTCCGATACCTGGGAGCTCGGCCGCACTCAGGCACCCCCGGTTTTTCTGTGACCCTAAAGGTCCTGTGACCACACTGTCCCACCAAGGGTTCCACCCCCTACTTAGCCACTGGAGCGACATCCCTCAGTGGAGCAGACTTCTAAAAGTCCTGATTTTGTGCTCTGTGGCTCTATCACTTGCTGGTAGTGACTGACGGAGGCTCACTCCTCCATTGTCTATCTTCCCGAATATCGCCTTGGATTCACTTCTCCGCACATCCTACCTTCCAGAAAGCTGTCGCTTTTCTGTTCAGAGAGTTGCTGCTAATCTTTTCTTAGATCTCCTGTTGAGTTCGTAGGTGTTCAAAATGGTTTGATCCCTATCTAGCTGAATTCCTGGGACCAGATGAAATTTAGGTCTCCTACTCCTCCCGCATCTTGCTCCTCCCACAAAAACACCAGTGTTTCTAAAAGACTGCCTCAGATCTACTGAATAGGATTGTTTGAAAGTGAATCAATGGATCTGCATTTTTTTGCCAGGTAATTCTTTTTTTTTTTTTTTTTTTTTAAGATTTTATTTATTTATTCATGAGAGACAGAGAGAGAGAGAGGCAGAGGGAGAAGCAGGCTCCCAAGGAGCAGGGAGCCCGATGTGGGACTCGATCCCAGGACCCTGGGATTATGACCTGAGCCGAAGGCAGACGCTTAACCATCTGAGCCACCCAGGCGCCCTTGCCAGGTAATTCTGATGCACAGTAAATATCTGAGTCCATGATTTTAATGTTGCACTTACATAAGAATAAATTTTAAGCACTCTTCTCTTTCAAGAATGTTCCATGATTTGTATTCCCGGTTTAAAGTAAAAAGGTTTAGGAAGCACTGTGGCTTAATGAAAAAAGCCTAGGCTTTGGAACCAGACTTCAATTTGAATTTTGGGTCTCATACTTTTCAGCCATAACTCTTCAGAGCTCTATCCATTCACACTCAAGATTGACCAAATCCTGTTCCATCTAACAATAATTTTCTCATCCACATATAGAACAGTATCATTGATCCCAATAGACTAATATAAAGGTGGAATAAGATACTTCTATAGCAAGTAATAGTGCTTAGAGCATGGTAGGTGTACAAAAAAAAGTTTCCCTGTCAAAATGCAGCACAATGTTATATCCATAAAAAAATAATTCCCACATTAATTTAAGACACTGGTTAATATTCCTTTTACCATTCCCAGGATTTTGCATTTTCTAATTTTTCTTTGGTCAGCACAGAGCTATAGAGATTTTTTCAACCTCTCCTTCCTGTCCAGATGTCCTTTCTCTTCACAGTTTTACTTCAACAACTTCTGGAAGCAGCCTCTGTTGCCCATTGATTTTTGTTCAGGGTTTTTGATTAAGAGGTTGTGGCATGTTAATCTCTGTAATGCATTTCTCTGGGGACTTTTCCAGACAGCCCCTCTTTCATCTGGACCTCCTTTAGCCTTCAAAGGCATTGTTCAGGGCCAAATCAGAGGTAGGTTTAAGGCCTGGGAGGCCCCTTCTTTTTGGTTAAAGGAGAAAAGGGAAGTGATAAGACATAGGGAAGGGTCCTGAGGCTTAAGAAGCATAAAGGCAAAAGCATCAAGATTTCAGGTGTCTAGCCTCTGTGCCTTTTAACATTTGTGAGGTGACTGTTTATATTTATTATTGAGCTCCTTGAGATTCAGAACTGTGTAATTGTCAAATATTTCAGTAAATAACCAATTCATATTGCAGTCTTTCTGATGGTATTTTTAGAAAACTGTCAGTAATTTTCAAATTTTTTCTCCAAAAATTAATTCATAGTAAATCTTAAATTATTACCACTACTAAAAACTAACATATGCATTTATAGTTGCCATCAGATGAGCTTATTTTTATAAAGAGTAACTATATTAGCTTTGGAGAAAAAAGACTCAATCACAGTGTAATAATATAGCCAGCAAAATAAGTAAAACATCTGGTCAAGCAGCTGTATTTTGATGACTATAAGCCATGAAACTGAATTGACTAATTTTTATGAATGATTTTTCTCTTCTTGCTTAAAAATATTGATCATAACTCCATTTGCTTTGGAAAATGAATTTTCTATTTTCTTTGGAATACACATGTATGTGGATTTCAGCATCTATGTCTGTATTAGGGTAGGGGAATAAGGATACCCCGGCAGGTGGATCACTGCAGTCCAGAGTTTTCAGGTCAGATTTAGATAATAGAATATCAGATATCCCACAGAAATTCACTCATCTACACATTTTATGAAATACTTAATAATTCTCTTGAACAATATATAACTAAAGTCAATCTCTTTTCCTCCAAAACCAAGTAAACTAAACAAACTTTTTTTTTTAATTTTATTTATTTATTTGTCAGAGATAGGGAGCACAAGCAGGGGGAGCGGCGGGCAGTGGGAGAGGGAGAAGCAAGCTTCCTGCTGAGCAGGGAACCTGATGCGGGACTTGATCCCAGGACCCTGGGATCATGACCTGAGCCGAAGGCATTTGCTTAACCAACTGAGCCACCCAGGCACCCCAATCTGAACAAACTTCGAAGCAATCAGGCTCTCCTCATTTCCTTAACTGTGGCCCCTTTGGAATTAAATGATGCTCTTTTTGGTCAACTTGTACAGAACTATCTATTTTGCATTCCCTAATTAACTACTTCCATTTTTCTTAGCCATATATGTAGATGAAATACCCACAAAGTGGTAACAGTGATTTTAAACTCTGCCCCTTAGTGTCTTGCCTTGTGGAGAAATGGCACAAATTGTTAGTTTCCACTTCTAAAAGGACAAGAGCTACGTCTTAACTTCTTTTTATAAAACTTTTTTTCAAAAATTGAGAATAAAGCTAATAAGCTAATGTAAGCATATAATTAAGATATGTAAATTTATTGTATATAAATATAAAATTGACAGTTACTCATGCTTTGAGTATTCTCTTTCAAATACTAAGCACCTGCCATATGCCCAGCATGGTTTGGGAGACACAGAAAAAGGTCACAAACGAGTTTCTTGCTGTTGGAAAAAAAAATAACTTCCTTTCTTAGCCACTAACTCCTTCAGAAATTACTAACAATCTGTATCATAAAGTGACAAAAAACTTATTCCAGGAAGTATAGAGAAAAGTTACCATTCGTCTTTTCTTTAATGTGACACCTCCAAGGTCTGTAACAGTTTGTAATTTGCCATTTTCCTAAAACACGAATTTTAATCCTGAGCTGCCAGGCAAAGGTGGGAAGGATTCACTTTCCCAGTAAATATGAGCAGAGGGTATAATGTGAATGGTGTGTGTTTGTTAGTTTAGAGAAGTTTAGAGAAGAGAAAGAACATCTTCTACTTTATATTTCACTATACTGAAACAGACAGGAATAAGTGGGGTGGGCAGTATTTACCCTATCCTTTCCCACTAAAGGTCAGAGAACAGCATTATATTAAGTGCCACCCCAATGAAAGGAGAGGGTTCGGACCGTCAGCCAAGATACAGCTGGTTTGCTGGTTTGGAGTGAATGTAGCAGGTGTTAGCAGCAATGATGAGGGAGGGAAGGGGCAGTGGCCAGCAGAGTACAAGTCCTCAGGGGAGGGGACTGAGCACGAGGAAGATCCAACAAGGCTACCAGAGGGAACACATCTGCATCCCATATGTTTCTGTTTTCCTAGTGTTGCTGCCTTTGAGGGGGATGTGTGCTTTTGAAGTTATATTTTAACATATAATTTCATCTAAAAATACAGTATAGGGTTGGAATCCATGGATTCAAGAGTTTACATAGATGTCAAGGGTCTACTCTACAAGATTCTACACCTATCTTTCAAACAGCCTTTGACAGGTCGGTATGCTCACCCATCAAATGGATTTCTCAATTTTATTGAAATGTAATACATCATTGCTTTCACTTTGCAAAATTTACACAGACACGCATGTTTTTCTGCCACAAGCTCAGTTTTAGGAGCCAGAAACGAATTTGTCAACACGTTTAGAATGAAAGAACAAATACAAAATACCTCACTCTTAACACGATGATTAAAAGGAAATATGAAAGAAAAGGTGAAATATGAAAATACATTGTAACTACAGCTGTCAAAGAAAACGATTAAAACGTTGAAAAAAAAAATAACAGCATCCTCAAGATTTGAGATCTAAGTGACGAATCCTGTATTTCCAAGTGGAGGAAATGGCCTTCGTGCTTGCAACAAATAACCTGGCTTTCTGTTATTTGTTGAGCAAATTACTGGGAGCTAAAAAATAAGAGGCATGCAAAATCACCTTACAGCTGACTTGTTCTGCAAAGTTCAGTGCATGTAAGGGGTGAAAGCTGTGCCTGGCAAGGAATAAGAGAAATTCAGCGGGTTTAAAAAAAAAAAAAAAAAAAGGCTGCCACCCACTGCTGCCTATTAAATAAGTATTACAGTATTGGCAATGGCACCCGGGTTTTACTCAAAGTCAGAGAGAGAAAACAGAATCTTGGCAGATTAAAGCAATAGTCATGCTGAAAATGTAAACACACGTACAGAGATACACACACACACACACACACACGAGTATATAATTTTTTTCATTTGTTTCTCTTCAGGCAAATTAGAGTGTGGACTTCCCAGCTAATTACCTTTATCCTGACTCCCAGAGAGCCGACCACCTTCCCAATAACTTACAGGTGCCTTATTATTTTTTTTTTTTTCCTGCCAGTTCTGCTCTGTGTTTAAATCAAAAGGGCAGATAACCCATTTGTATCAAATTATGCATGACAGTTCGGGGAGCGGGTTATATAATTCTATGAAAGGCACAAAAATCCCACGCTGTTGCATTTCATTACCCACACCACTCTCCGTTCTGGAGGCAAGGGCTTTTGTAGTTTTTCAAGATAATTTCTTGCAATTCTGTTTGCCTTATTGTGAAGAATTCAGAAAGCTGTAAACGGATTGGAAAAAGTATGGCTCCCAAATAGGCTATCGGTTCCTTGAATGTGGAGGAACAGAGAAAAGCAGAAGACAAAGCAACAATAGCAAAAACCAAACCAAACCAAACCACAACAAAAAACACAGTATCTGGAACAACTACAGCCATTCTGCAAGTGGTGGAATTGTCTTTTTCTTCACAATTAGCAGTTCCCTTTATATCATATGAGGTTATAGATAGATTGATTGGCTAGTGTTGTTGACATCTTCTCCTTTCAGAGTTGGATGCATTACTTCATTTGTTTCTGGGCATCAGACTAACCAGGTTGGGGAGGTAGGGAGGAAAGCACCCAGTTCATGGCAGACAGCTTGGGTTGTATGGAAATATACAGTCTCTAGTAGAGCCAGAATTTTGTTTCCATAGAAAAATGTGTGCCTGAGAAAGCATAGCTTTGCCCCGTAATCTCAAAACCTTTATACTGCCTTCATTCAGCAATTTGATCTGTTATAAAATAGTCTGGTTTGTAAGGGTCAAGGAGAAGGGCTGCTAGTACTTGGGCCAAAACCAGGTGCAGATACTTTTCTGGTCTTGGGACACACCCACAGTTGACAGCATTTTGGTCGCTTGGTAAATGTAACAAATGTGCTTACCCACATATGGTACATCTTCGCTCCAAAGTCAAGTAGCCATGACATAACAATAAGAGGTAGAAGAGGCAGCAATGAGTTCTTTACCTTCTGGGTAATGTCCTGATACATTCCAGATCACTTGATCCCTAGAAACTTCAAGAACAGGAAACTCCTCTATTTTCATGGATTTTTATCTCCCACCCTCTTGAGGGTGTCTAAGATATCTGCCTCTTCTTGTTCTCCAAGTCTAACTAATGTGATACTTTCAGTGATGTGGACCTGGAGGCAGTTTTATGGATTGTGAAGTGGTCAGGTTCTCTCCCAACTAAATTGTGTCTCAGAGCCACAGGGCTGAGAGAATCCTGAGACAAAACAATAAAAGTATACCTTCCTTCAAAATGACAGCAAAGTAGATGGAGAGAAGAGAGCACACTTCAGATCAATAAGTGCATGCCAGATATTGATGTTTCAGTCATTTGCAGCATCAGCTCTAATTGAAGTCTTTATCTGATTATGTTCATTGATAGTCCTCCACTCGTCTCCCAAACTTATCTACTCCTGCACCCGCTGAGCTGGAGAACTAGAAGGGATGTCACTGCCTTTGCAAATTTCACATCTTTGATAGTGGTGGTAATGACTGTGATTCCAGTAGGAATGCAATTATTATTTATGTTGACATGTAAAGGAAGTTCCAGAGACTTCTATATGACCTTTCCTATCAAAACAGACTTGTGGTCCAGGAAGCTAAAGTAGAAGTCTGTCCGTTGCTAAGGACATATTTCAGCTATGTATTCAAGAACTGGGAAATTAAGCATGTGACTATTTGGATCTTACAGGCTCTATTATGATACAAATATTACAATGCCATTTATTACTACCCCTTATAAGTTGTATCTCTGGATCACAGTGACTTTCTATATACCTAGCAATTAAAAGCTCAGGGCCATAGGGAAAAAAATCCATAGTTTTCTGAGTTATTTCCCTGTCTCCTTCCTTACGGAGGAAGATTTACAGAACTAGCAGTATTTGCAATTGTAACAATAACATCCTCAGTGTCATCAGGCTTCTTCTTTATTGAAGAGTCTGTGAGTCCATGAAATAATCTAACAATAGAAATTCTGTGAGATGTCACAAGTCCCTACCATGGTTGGTTATAAAAATCAAGTAGGATGTGAGTGGGATCCCATCTGTTTTTGCTCTTCAGCCCCTATGATCAATTAAGCACTGTCAAATACTCCTGCAGGTTGCACCATTCAGATTACTATGGCAGACTTCTGCTCTCAAGATGTCCACACTCAATGGTCCTCTGAAAGTTATACTGTCTGTGCCCTCTGCAACTCTGCTACCTTCGCATTCCCATTCTACCAGGGAGATCATCTCAGCTGCCCCTTCTCCCACCAGCTACTAAAATAGTTTTTTTTTGAAATGCTTGCACTCTCCTCCCCAATGTGTTTCAAAAGGTCTTGGGGTAAGGGTATCTACTAGGTTCTTTGTGAGCCAGTTTGCTTGAGTGAAGGCCTGAACAAGAAAATTTCACTCATTTATTTTAATCTCCATAGTCTTTGGATTCCTTCCTCTGGAATCTACAAAAGTTTTTGTCATCTCAGTGCTGTCATGGGACACCGTGCAGTCTGGGTTTTAGCTGCTAATGCAACACATGGGATCTAGAATTTTTGGTAAGTGCACGCATGTGGCTAAAGTCAGCTTAATCTAAATATTACTGAGTTTTTTTCCTATTCATCAAGTACTCCCATGATCTATTTTAGATACTCATCACAGCATCATAAATTAAATTAACTAACTTTTTGTTATGTAAAGCTCTGTTTCCTGGATAAACTGGGAGCTGATTCTAGTTATAGAAATGGAGACAAAGGGATAAAAAGAAAATTCCTTTTGTGTTGCATAATAATTCCATCAGCTGAGGAAGGCATAAAGATCTTTAAGGAAGGCAGATGTTCTCTGGGGGACAAAGGCAGTTTAGGGGTGGTTGGGCATTGCAGTATTGCAAATCCAGTGATTGTGCCCCATCGCTCTGCTTGAGGATCCCATTCTTTTCTGATTAATGTCTTTACTTTCACAGAAGAAATTAAGAGAGACAGAATTTGACTCATTTTAAAATACAACAACACTTAGGTTTGAACGTGGCATTTAGATTTTCATTATTTTAGTTGTACAGCTGCTAAAAATTAGTTTCTTTATTGTGAGTTCTGGAAAATTCCCAGGTTTTAGTTATTATTATCTTACCCAGTATTCAAGGATCACAGGGTGCCATTATTTCTCTCTCTCTCTCTCTCTTTTTTTTTAACTGTGCAGTGCTATCCCCAGCAGCCACTACACATTCAGTTCTCCACATTTCATGTTCTTCCTACTTTTCTTATAGCAGTGACCACATTTTCCTCAAAGCCAACCCTCAATGAGCACTTCATTTCAGACTACCACCAGTGAGAATTTAACTTACTCTTCCATCTAATATCCCTGCTCTGAATAGTAAATGAATTTTCACTTAGCCAGGTAACATATACCCGGTTATCTGATTTCCCTGAAGTTTTCTTGCCCACAACTCACACCCTGTGATGATTTCTATACCAATCAGGGTTCTGTAATGATGAAATCAGAAACAGACTCATGCTAATTTGAACAGGAAAGGTTTTTTAGGATAGAACTGAGATAGGTCACAGAATCCCTTGGAAGATTGAAGAACCAATATCAGAAATTGAGAAAGAAACTAGAGGTGTTAGATGTAGGAGGACCAACTCATCCTGGTTTGTTTGGGACTCTCCCAGTTTTAGCCCTGAATGTCCCATGTCCAGGGAAATCCCCCAGTCCTGGGCAAACTGGAAAGAGTGGTCACTCTACCTGGAGTGCTGCAGTAACCCTTCAAGTCATGCCACAGGAGCAGCCTGGTTATTGGTACAGTGCCATTGACATTGGATCTTGGAAACGATCAGTGATTCTACTGGGACCACTGTCTTGAAATTACCCCACTACAAAAATTCTAAATAGTTCCGATAAATCTTAGTTTTTGGCAACAGGCTGCAGATTCGTTACTCATGTCCAGATCATCTGTTTTGGTCTCTTACCTGACCCTACTAACTGCCAAAAGTCAGCTTTCGTGGGATTTGGGGCTTCACATGGAGGCTTGGCACTCAGATTCTATTAGGACTTTTATGAGGCTAGGTAGACACATTAAAAAAAAAAGGGGAGGGACAAATTGCATTAGAACACTAAGTAAAAAATAAGATGGGTCAAAGATGGAAAAAAACAATGCTGGTGTCATAAAAAACTCATGCAAGAAGGTGATATGTAAAAAAAAAGCATCAGAATACGAGGAAACTTTACACATTAGTTTGTTACACAGCTATGGGAGCTGACAACATACTTATCTTACATGTGATAATGAGCACAAGGATGGACTGACTGAGCATTTACCACCCAAAGCAAATTCCACAAAGGATCAGAATGTGAGGTACTCAAACATAGATTGTTGACATCTTGGGTCCACTTATTTTGCCAGCATTTAGTAATGTTATTTTCAATGAATATTGCTTAAATATTTAAGGGAAAGTAGAATACAAAATTAAAATTAAATTATAAATAAGATAGCCTGTGTAATTTTTTTTGAAATATGGAATCTGAATTCGGATTAGACGGTGTTAGAGGCAAACATACAAAATTGCCAAACAGCTTGAAAACACTCCAGTCTCAGTTCCATGGAGATCTGTCTCCACCATATTGTGTACATATGTTTCCCCTTCTTTGACATTCAGTTGTCACATGGTGCTAGAAGACTGGACAGGAGAATTAAAAAAGTTATTGAAAGCCTTTTTGTTCTTTCACAACTTCTAATTAGTTTTTGTGGAGTTATTATGCTACTGGTCAGACTGAATGAATTGTGGGTTATGATCAATAACCTCTTTAAATTGCTTAGTTATAATGTACTTCATAAACTGAAATATGATAATGATTGTGACGCAAACAGTATCTTCAAAAACTCAGACAAAAATACTTATACTCCATCTTCATATATTCCATTTCTAAGACATTTATGTTGTTGACTTCAGGGGAAAATTGCGTAAATATAACAACAAAAGTCGCATACAGGGTTATAATGAAAATAAAATCTATAGCTATATATGTCAGTCTTTAAATTCCAAAAGTGGGCATTTAAAAAAAATTGCATTAAGGTACAATATAACATTTATTCAATTTTAACGAAATAAGCTTCTTCAATCATGAAATCAGAAGGAATATTAATAGAACAAAGATGACCTAATGACTTTAAGTCAGACTTTCCTACTTGGTGAATTTTGTAATGAGAGTCTGATAATCACAGCTCAACATTTTCAACCATAGAGTCCAGGTCAGAAAAGATTGCTCTATAATCTTTTCAAACATTCATATAGATGTTTATTAGATCTTTTAGTTGTCATGGCCACTGTGTTCCCTGTTGCTGACCTCCAGCATATATCTGAGAGATGTAGGTGAAATTTTGTTATAAATTGGCTTCAACCTTTGCCTGGGAGGACCAAAGGTGTTTATAAATAGATGTTCTACAGGGGCGTCCTGCATTGAGCTCCAGAAGAATGTGCATTTATTATCTCACTCACTGTGTGCATTATTAAATGAAATACTGGAGAGAAGTGTAAGACATCAAGTATATGGCAGAGCCATTAATAGACCAACAGCACAGGCCGCATTTCTTTTTCATCAAATCTGACAGTTTTAGTGTCTACAATATCATGGCCTACTTTAAAAGAGTTACAACTATTCAGGCCGAATTAAAGTTTACAAATATCCAAGTGTAACCCATCAACTGGTAAATACCCATCATCAGTCAACCACTTAATATGCTGTACCTATTTGGACACATCCACTCTCACTTGAGTGTTTCCCGCTTTTTAACTGAGGAATCAATATAGCTCCTTGATGTGGTAAAAATAGTAATGAGGAAGGCAAAATATGATAGGCTGAATGTTTTTGCTCCATAAATCCTAAGAGACATTTCTAAATTAATTTTAAAATATTCCGTATAATAATGGTTGAATGTTTACTAGATGATGTTTCAGGTTAATTTTGTGAGCTTATCTTGTTTTCTGAGAAAATTCAGATTCATTTTACTTTCATGTGAAAATAAACAGTCTGTTTTAGAATGATTATGTGGGCAAAAACATACAAAAAAATAAAATATAGCTATGGAAAATAATTGCTAGTGTTTGTTTTACTTTAGCAGGCTTAGCATGAGGAAAAAGTAAAGCAAATTGGTCATAGGGAGACTATAATTCATGAAATCAGAGTAAAATATATTATTAACTTCCTTTCCATGAACTTATATTTTTGATACCTTACTTTCAGGGAAAACTTTCTATTGGGGCATCTTGGAGACACTCTTCCTCAACTTTGAGAGTTTTATGAGCATTCTTATTTTGCATTAAAAATCCAATAACGTGTCCCTAAATCCTAACGTACCATGTAGTTTGTTATTTTAAAGCATTTGGTTATATTCCCATTCTCCTGACATATAACTTTATATTGGTAGACAGTATTGGCAAGAGGATGGTAGGAGCTAAGAATGACCTCAGGTTAAGAGCAAGCAAGAAAACAGGAATCTCAGTCCTACAACCACAAGGAACTGAATTCTGCCAACAATAGTGAAATTGAAAGGGTGTTGTGAGCCTCAAATGAATTCATCATCCTGCAGCACCCAATTTCAGCATAGTGAGATGGAGCAGAGGACCCAACTAACCAGTGATCAGACTCCTTACCTGAAGTAAATTATGAAATAATACATTTGTGTGGTTTTATGCTGCAAAGTTTGTGGTAATTTATTATGCACTATAGAAAGCTACTACAAAATATACACCCGTCCATGTCTCACGTGTGCATTTTATTACTCATTAGAACACCGTTGGCCTAGACAAGTGCAATAGTAATTGTACTAAGACACCAAGACAAATGCAGTAATAGTTATTGTTTTATTTGACTGATTGTCATATACATACCATAGCTGTACACATATTTGCTATTATGTTGTTATGAATACATTGCAAAATACATTTTAACAGCTTGTTACTTTGAACAATAACTTTCAAATATTTAGATATTTTGTACATAGACCTCCATTTGTTCTCTAGCTCTATATCCTGCCAATGTTAGTGGTGGGCATGTTCAGTATCCTATCCTAATATTCACACTATTCTTCACTGTTTCTAGGTAGAGGTAGCAGTTCTGTCCTCTGTGCTTCCTCACAACACTGTTTAAACACCCTGATATCATATGAATCACGTATAGCTATAATTTGTCCATTAGTGAGTCATTTGTTCCTACAAGATGATGAACTCTTTTAGAACAGAGACTTTATCTTATTAACTCCAATCAATAATACCAAGCACAGTGCTTAACACCTGGCAGGTGTTTCATAGATGCATATTTAAATAAAAGGTTGGTTAGAATTGACATAAAACTTTTAGTTTTATCTTAATTGTCAATCTGTCACTCCTTTTCTACTCCCAAATGCTCCAAAACACACATTTAAGATAGAAGTAATTATCTGTCTTAATAAAGGCCTGAACTTTTATTTGCTTGCCAAACATGCTGAACATTTACATCAAATGGTCCAAACCATAGATTGTTGTTACCCTGGAATTTGGTTGTCTGGGAAATATTAAAGAAAATTATTATCTCTATACCTTGAAAATTAACAGTTAATTAATATTTGGTGAGTTTAATTAATTTTCCATAAAACTAAAATTGAGCCTTTGATTGTGCTATGAATGCTTTCTTGTCAGAAAGAGAAGTTGGAGGAGGATATTAACTAAGTCATGGAACAACCCTATAAAATTGGATTGTGTTGACCAAGCTGCTATTGACCAAGCCACCATTGTTCACTGTTATATAATACATATATATTCATGTACTTATATTTAAAAAAAAAACATCTGGGGAATTTTTAAGAAAAACAGCAGTCAACAGAAATCTGCTCTCCCTAAACTGGGTACACTAAGCTATCCATCAAGAGTTGGGTACAATTCCATCATCCTAAATAATCTAGACCCACGAGAAACCTTCAAAAAGCAGAGAGAAATAAATACCACTTGGGATAGTAATGGAAAAGATGTTTCCTTTTTTGTCTCAGAGAAATGTGTATGTGGCATTTTCACATAAAGAATCTCAAATGAACTTGACAAATGTTTTAACACTGCTTAGAGCTCACATAAATGCATGTAATAATTGTTTCGGGCTAAAAATTGTTCTTAACTATTATTAACATTTTGTTGTGGCTAGTAATAATAGCCATTTATTACAGTAAAATGTCAACAACGAAACCAAAGATATAATGAGGAAAATAAAGATCACTCATGCAACACACGGTATCATAATGGCTAAAAACATTGGTATCAGAACTTCTCTGCCTGGGTCCAACACTGTGACCTCAAGCAAATAATTTAAGCTCTTTGTTTCTTCAACATTTAATAAAAATAACTCACATAATTATATTACCTTAAGGATTTAAAACATGACCTTACATAAAACAATTACTCAGTATATTATTATTATTACTATTATTATTATTTTGGGAATTTAAGAAGAACTATTTTTCTGAATTTAAATTAATAAAAGCTTTTAGACTGTTATTATCTGCATTATTATTGTCAAAATTCGGACTAAATCCCTCTAGAACAATTATAGATATTTTTCTATAAAAATTATGTTCTAAAGTGCACAGATTTTATTTTATGATTTTTTTCATATAAAATGTGCATTGTCATATCATAATAAGCATTTTATTTTTTTTCTTTCATATCTAATTTAATCTTTGGATGTTTAGTCATTACTATTTTGGCACAAATATCACTGAAAGTACGTTTCTCCTATCAGAACCCTTAGAGCATCATCAAACAACAATCAGTAAGACTTCTAGATTGAATGAAAACTAAACCCAGGATTTTAAATCTGCACACCCCACTTTTTTCAGAATTCTCATTGAAATACTGAAATGACTATATAAAAATAGAAAAATTGATAGCAGAGCTGGAAATTAAGGAAAGATGACATATTTAAGCCTGAGGGCCTGAAGAATTTGGGAAAGATATTGTTCATTGGATAGCATTGTAGAAAAGCACATGAGTTACAACAGGAGAAGGAATCAATTCCAGAGCTTGGAGTGAGTGGGAAGAACTGGTAAGGCAGAGACAGAAGGGGAGGGGTTACTCATCCTTGGCTGCACATAGATTAAAGGAAGGAAGTTTTCAATAATAATCACATTCAGATCTCATTTCAGAGCAATTAAATCCTCATCTTGGTGGTTGGGGGAATGCTATACATGTCTTTTTGTGTGTGTGTGTGTGTGTGCAGATTTTCCAGATGATTCTATTTCTATGAGATGGTTATGGGTCATTGATCTAGAAACATTAATTAAATATACTTGTGTTTCCTGGGAAGTACAAAGATACCACTACACCAAACCCAGCTGTTACACTCACTCTCAACTTAACACTTGTTGGCACACGCTACATAAAGCTGAAGGCATTGCTAGAAGAGAGTTCATATCTAATAGCAGTACAACTGTGAGAGAAGATAGCGGAAGGTAAGCTGCGGTTGGGCATTGACACATCAAGTGTTTGTTGTAAAATTTTAGGCTTTTACAACAAATGCTTAAGGAGAAAAAAAGAGATGATGAAAGATCAAATATATCAGGCAAAATAATAAATATAAATGTATTAAAAGTTCCCATAATAAAATTCATATAAGAATGAAAAAGAATAATGCCATGTCATTTATAGAAGTAAAACAAAATCATTGAAAAAAGGTGTTAAAAGTGAAAGAAAAGATAACAGGCACATGAAAACATAATATCACTAAGAGTTCCAATTCAATATCGATGTCACATGAAATGAAATTCAAAGCAAAAACTACTGAAAAGGACAATGATAAGTCATTTTATATCAATAAAAAATGGAACCTACAAAGAATTGCCAAAACATAATATGCTGAATAATGTTGCTTCAAACATATTGCAGAAAAGCCATAGGAAAAACAAGTAGATCTTCAAATTTGAATGAAATATGAAATAGCACTTAAATACTTCTGTCACTCTTTGTATTCTTGACAGATTTTTTTCTTAAAAGGAAACACAAATTCCAGATATCTGCAATTAATTTTATTATTGTTTTCATTTATCTAATACCCCAGACTTGAATGTTAGCAAAACAAACAGCATTCATAAGAATAAGAAGAATAAATTTGATTGTCAAAATGGATGCTTCATGTGTAAAATTACATTGAATTATATATTTAAGATAGCAGAGTTAAGTAAATTTTCAAGAAAAATAAATTATATTTAAAATATTCTGCTCTTCTAAACTTGTGTTTTCCAGACTATTTATGCCTCATAATTTATATTTTAAGTACAAAAAAAGCAAAAATTTAAGTAAATATACTGATACACTCTCTACTTATAAAATTGTATAAAATCCATCTACTAGAAAAAGGGGACTGTAGGCTAATGACAGTAATGTTAAAATAAGTCATTAAAATAAAAAAATAATCTAAATTTTCAAAATATTTAAAATATGATATTTTAAAGTAAAACAAAACAAAACAAAACAACACTGGTTTTGACCTTTCCAATTTTCATCCATTATAAAGGAACATTTATAAAAGAATTCTTTATAAAGAAAAAAATTATAAAGGAATAGTTGCACCTAGATGAGCCCCTAAGAAGGGACTTTTTATCCTGCCCCTTATAGGCTAAACTCAGGGGTCAGAGTGTTAATGCTTTCCATTTGTGTTTTTCAGAAGACTATAAAGCCTCTCAGAAATCTTGATAATCACCAAGGCCACAGAATAACCTGACATTTTAGTGATAAATAAGCATCTGGATTGTCTAAGTGAATAGTCTCAAAAAAATTACGCATACCTTAACCTTGTATGAGGAAAGTGTGGTCAGGGATTTCCTGGAAATGTGGGGTCCTTGGAAGTGCTGAGAGGGAGCATGGCCAGAAAGGATGGGCTGAGGAGGACATAGAAGACATGGATCTCACTCATTCCTGGGAAGTCAAGGCACTAACCATGGATATCTGTAGCTGATTAGGTGCCGGATGCTCGAAGGCTGGATTGGATGAACCACTCCTCAGCTGATGCCTGCACAGTCCTCCAATGGAAAGAGGTACAAAGAAGCAGAGTCTGGAGAGAACATAGGATGGCATAAAAACTGATACCAGAAAAATATGTATTTTCTACTCCTCTTCCTTCTCCCTTCTGAGAATACCACCCACTAATTACAGTAAAATTGATCACCCTTAGGGAGATAGGTAAGGGAATTGGAGGAAAAATATGTTAAATTTTATTAATATTTTTGCAAAAATAACTGTAAATTAAACTTAGCATTATTAGGTTTCTTAAAATGGCTTGATATTGACTTTTCTACCGTTAGTAACATGGAGAATTAATTACATTTACCTACTAGAAAGTTAGGAAAATCATATTTCTGAACATCTGATATATGTCTAAATTTCAAACCCGCCATTTATCCCTGTCAATTATCTCACCAATCATGATTAGAATGTCTCTCACTGTTGATATCCCATGGATGTTGTAAAAATCTGCTAATGTATTACAAATATAATAAAAATGCATTGAAATGTGATGTTGCAAATATTGCAAAATACACAGATTTTTTTCATGGAATTGATGTTAGAGAACACATAGGGGTACATACAGAGAAATCATTGAAATACATATTTTTGCTTTATTTTTTTAATTGAAGTATAGTTGGCACACAATGTTACATTAGTTTCAGGTGTACAACATAGTGATTTGACAAGTCTATACATTTTGTTATGCTCACCACGAGTGTAGCTGCCATCTCTCACGATACAACACTATTACAGTATCATCAACTATATTCCCTATGCTGTATCTTTTATCCCCGTGACTTATTCATTCCATAACCAGAAATCTGTATCTCTCACTCCCCTTCACCCCATTCCCTCTGGTAGCCATCAGTTTGTTGTCTGTATTTATGGGTCTGTTTCTGCTGTTTGCTTGTTTATTCATCTGTTTTGTTGCTTAGCTTTTATATATAAATGAAATCATATAGTATCTGTTTTTTTCTGACTTATTTAATTTAGCATAATATACTCAAGGTCCACCATGTTGTCACAAATGCATGATCTCATCCTTTTTTTGACTGGGTAGTATTTTATCGTATTACACACACACACAGACACACACACACACACCACATCTTTATCCATTCATCTATTGATAGTCACTTGAGTTGCTTCTATATCTTGGCATTAGTAAATAATGCTTCAATAAACATAGGGTGCATAAAGCTTTTCAAATTAGTGTTTTCATTTTCTTTGAGTAAATACCCAGCAGTGGGATCATATCATATGGTATTTTTATTTTTAATTTTGGGGGGAACATCCATATAGTTTTCCACGGTGGCTGGACCAATTTACATTCCCACCAACAGTGCATAAGGGATTCTTTTCCTCCTCATCTTTGCCAACACTTGTTATTTCCTGTCTTTTTTATTCTAGTCATTCTGATAGTTGTAAGGTGATATCTCATTTTGATTTTGATTTGTATTCCCCTGGTGATTAGTGATGTTGAACATCTTTTCATGTATCTCTTGACCATCTGCATGTCTTCTTTGTAAAAAGTGTCTATTCAGATCCGCTGCCCATTTTTGTTTTTGTGTTTTTTTTTTTTTTGCAATGGGATTGTTTGCTTTTTTGGCATTGAATTGCATAAATTATTTTTATATTTTGGATATTAACAAATTTTGTTGATGATTTTCTTAAGTGAAAAAACTCTATTGTTTGGTGTAGTCCCAATAGTTTATTTCTGTTTTTGTTTCCCTTGCCTGAGAAAGTAACAACTGATACCACAGAAATACAAAGGAGTATAAGAGAATACTATGAAAAATTATTTGCCAACAAATTGGACAACCTAGAATTAACAGATAAATTCCTAGAAACATACAATCTTCCAAAACTGAATCAGGAAGAAGTAGAAAATCTGAACAGACCAATTACTGGTAACAAAATTAAAATGGTAATTAAAAACAACAACAACAACAAAAAAACCTCCCAACAATGAAAAGTCCAGGACCAGATGAATTTGTAGCTGAATTCTACCAAACTTTTAAAGAATTAATACCTATTCTCCTCAAAATATTACAAAAATATAAGCGGTAGGAAAATTTCCAAATCCATTCTATGAAGTCACTATTACCCTGAAACCTAAACCAGACAAAGACACTCCCAAAAGAAAAAGAGAGAGAGAGAGAGAAAGAGAGAGAAAAGAAAACTACAGGCTGATATCCCTGATGAACACTGTATGCAAAGAGCTTAACAAAATATTAGCAAACTGCAATCAATAATACATTAAAATATTAAAGGGAATGACAGGCATCAACAAAAATGAAGGGGACTGATTTATTTTTCATAAAACAGGGGCAGGAATTGTTATCTTAGGTAAGAAACACTTTACTTGAAATATCATTAATGTTATTATTAATAACAGATGCCTTTAAATGAATTATTATAATATACCAAGCATAATACTAAGCATTTTATGTAGATAACATATAATAAAAATGGTTATCTATGTGTAGTGATATTATGAATAATTTTTCTTGTATCCCATTTTAGAATGAATATGAATTATTTGGTTAAAAAAAGTTTCTACAGTCATTCTAACTAACAAGGGATACATGACACTTCTGAGTTGTAATTCATATTACCCTTTTCTCTGTGGCACAGCACTGAATACCTGTTGTATTTTCAACCACAGATGGTATCATTCAGTGATGTTTAAAAGGAACTCTCTTCATAAATTCTGTAAAGTACAAAAAGATCCTTTCATAAGAGATATAGTTATGTGTTACCCTCTATGATGAGTGTGAATGCACACATTTGTTTTTGCTGGGAAACCAAACATTTTTCAAAGATGTGTGAAGTCATAATTTATTATGTGGATGAATGATGTTTGTACATTATATTCTTTTTCTTTCTAAAATTTACTGAAGGACAAAAAATAAATTCCAACTTTTAAATCATTTGTGAGAGCTAGAATATAAAACTATGGCATCTTTAAATGGTGCTTATTATATAGAGAAAAAAGAAAAATGGAAATGAAAATATATTGATGGGAAGTTTAATATAGTGATATAATAATTTCCAACATGGAAGTTCTCCAGTCTTGGTGATGAAGAGGTTGGAGGATAGGGGTACAAAAAAAGAAGATAAAAGCTGAGGAAAAAAAAAAAATCTTACTAGTAAAAAGGCATTGGAAAAGAATTATAAAAAGAACTTCAGAATCAGATCATCAGTTTACCCACTGTTAAAATATGGAAATTATATTTCAACTAAAATAATTTACACTATAAACTAGACTCCTCTGGATCCTTAAGTATGTATTTGTGCCCCAAGAGACATTTAAATCTGTAATACTATAAGTAAGGAGACAGAAAATTGGGAGCCAGTAATTTATTTATTTTAGAATATGACTGGAGAAATAAAAAGGAATGATTAAAATATAACATATACCTATAAGAAGTGTTTCATGTCATTATTCTGTAGAAGTGCTATTTCATTAAAAAGCTCATCTATTGATAATAGTAGGGAAAAAAGGTAAATTTAACACAATAAATCCTAGAAATATATACATAGCAGAAAACATATTTTTGATATATTTTATTTATAAAATTTTATGTAATCTATATAAATATAAGTATAATTATATGTATTATTAATAATACGTACATTTTATAAAGATAAATTAACATATGTGAATACATATGTGTACATTATGTGTCTATATGTATGCAAATACATGTATATGTATGTACATGTATATATGCATATTTGATATTTATAGTAATAATTTAAATATAGCACTGCTAAATATAATATGAGCATGTCCTAATTTTAAAAAGATGTAAAATGTCCTGAATTCTGTTTTCAACTTAAATAGCTCATTCTCAGGGAAAAGTTCCATGAACATTCAATTACAAGCTTGCCTTGTCATTCTTTTTTTTTTTTTTTTAAGATTTTATTTATTTATTTGACAGAGAGAGACAGTGAGAGAGGGAACACAAGCAGGGAAAGTGGGAGAGGGAGAAGCAGGCTTCCCGGCAAGCAGGGAACCTGATGCGGGGCTCGATCCCAGGACCCTGGGATCATGCCCTGAGCCAAAGGCAGATGCTTAACGACTGAGCCACCCAGGTGCCCCTTTGCCTTGTTATTCTTTACCAACTCACCTCACTTGATTTTCTTCAAAGTTCTGGTCACCATCTAAAAGGCTTCTTTTCTTCACTTATTGGTTGACTTGCTTATTTTCTGTCTATCTCCAACTAAACGTGAGCTTCCTCAGAATGTTTTTCCTCAGCAAATCATCAGCTCCCAGGATAGGACTGGGATCATAGTGGATGCTTTATGAATGTTTGTTGAATGAATAAATAATCAGATTGAATATCAATGTATAAGCTATCAGTTGCAAGCCTATATTTCCTGTCATTTTTTAAATACTTAAGGCATATTTAAGAAATCCTTAGTTACTCAACACTTTTATCATTAGAGAAAATATTAATGTGAATATTGTGCTACTTGAATTATTTCCCACCCCACCATAAGGGATGAGTTGGTATTGTGTCCCATTCATTTTAAGCATTTAAGGAAGAGAAGAGTTTCGAACAGATCCATTCAAAAGCTTAATATGTGTCCTTTGCAGCATGGGGACAATGGACCAAGAAATTTAAAAGGTGAGAGGCTAGCTGAAGGCTGGCTGTGGTAATAAGGAGTGGACTGTGGTTTAGGAGGTAACTGAACGCTTAAATGATAATCTGCCAAAGGTCCTGTTTGGATTATACCTGAAATGGTGTGTTCAAGGAAGATCATTCATGGTTGTAAAGCTTACAAAGAGTGAAGGAGTAGAGTCTGGGTCTGTAGGAGGTGAGATGAGAGAGGTGGCTATATCCAAATAATGTAGGGATATGCAAATTTTTACACCGACCATTGGAGGATTTTGAGCACATGAGTAACATGATCCAACTTGTTAGAAATAGATCACACTCGTTCTATGCTGAGAACAGGAAAATAAGAAAGGGAGTGGAAGAAGACTAATATAATAACTAGTTCAGGAGACACTTATGGTATCTTGTCCAGGGTGGTAACCACTACCATAGTGTTTCACCTGGATTATTACAGATATTTCCTGCTCCCTTCAGTGTCCTTCCTGTATCCCTCTCTTAAACCAAAGAGGTTGGATAGAAATGAAAAACAAGAGAGAGAATGAAGAAGCCAGTCATAGAGTTCTAGCCTAAGCAGAACCACATTACCGTAGGTAGTCAGCCCAAAGCAGAACCACACTGGGAGCAGGAAAGAGCTTCAATTTATTTATTTTTTTAAAAAAGATTAATTGATTGATTGATTGATTGATTGATTTGAGAGAGAGAGAGAAAGACAAGGAGCAGATGGAGAGTGGACAAACAGACTCCTCACTGAGCACAAAGCCCAACGCCGGGCTCGATCCCATGACCCTGAGATCATGACCTAAGCAGAAACTAAGAGTCTGTCGCTTCTTTTTTTCTTTTTTTTTTTCCACCCATTCTAACAGATTGGCTAAATGGGAGGGTGTACATGTGTGGTGCTGTTTTTCTTTAAAAAATGCTACTAATGGGGCGCCTGGGTGGCTCAGTCGTTAAGTGTCTGCCTTCGGCTCAGGTCGTGATCCCAGGGTCCTGGGATCGAGCCCCACATCGGGCTCCCTGCACCGCGGGGTAGCCTGCTTCTCCCTCTCCTACTCCCCCTGCTTGTGTTCCCTCTCTCGCTATGTCTCTCTCTCATCAAATAAATAAATAAAAATCTTAAAAAAAAATGCTACTAATTATACAGAGAATTAAAAGTTCCAGGAAGTCCTGTAGTAACGAAACCTTGTTTTTCTCCGTAATACTAGAAATCTGAATATAAGTCCCTAGAAAATATTAGGTAAATAGAATGAAATGAGTAAAATCTGTTGAACCAGGTGAAGGACATGGGAATGCCCTCCAAGTTTTGCCAATTCTTACCTGGTCACATATTTTAGATCTAAGTTTCTCTTCTCTGTAAATGGCAGTTCATATTTACATTACAAGTATTTTTGAAAGAACATAGAATAAAATATATGTAAACTGCCCAGTTCAGTAACTGAAAATGAAGTAGATGAATAATAAACATTATTCATTTAATATTAAATATGAAAAAATCATTGCTTTTTTTTTCTTTTTTATTTGGACCTCAGATGCAATTGTTTGAGATAATTATACTCTCATTTCATGGAAAATTATCATCATTGGTTTGTGCAAGGCCCATCTCCTGACTGATTGAACGTTTTATTTCCCTTTAACTGCATTATTTCCTACTATCTTTCAATATTTACTTTTCAGAAGTATTTTATATGTATTATTTTGTTGGTATATGCTTTTATAAAGTGTCTATTGTTGTTTGAGGCTATGTATGATTTTATTTACACATATGGTATTACATTAGAGATTGCATCTCTTCCTTATTTTGTTTCTCTGTAGTATTTCCTTCTTTAGATCCATCCATGTTATTTTACGGGGACTATGTGGTTCTTTGTTTCATTATCTTCTATAGTATGCATCTACCACAATTTATTAATAGGCATCCCTGATAATAGACATTATGTTACTTCCAACACTCCATCCCCCCAAATAAAGCAGTGGTTAACATGTACGCACACATCCCCCAAAGAACCTACATAAGCATTTCTTTGGGATATATGCCCAGGTATAAACAAATATTTACACCTAATGTTGCTATTCCATACCTGTTTGGAATGACTGCAGCCACCAACAATGCAGAAGGCAGAAGTGTTTTATATCCTAATGACCCCATCAACTTGACTTATTCAGCTTTCTGCAATTCGCCAGCTTCAGAAAGTGATATCTTCTTGTTATTATAATTTATACTTTTCTGTTTACTGATGTGATTTAGAATTCACTGCTGTCTTGATGGTTTCAGTATTGTAAGTGGCTTTAATATAAATTAACATATATTAATATGAATAAATAATTATATTAATTAATATAAGTATAAAATTGCTTTTATCCTTTGAAATATTAGTCTTTTTGTCATTGTTGATAATTTTTGGGAGTCCTTTGTATATTCTATATAGCCAGCCCTTAATGGTTTTTGATATTGCAAGTGTTCCTCCCATTGGCCAAGAGGAGACTATATGCAATAATGGTAAAGAACATGGACTCCTTATTTAACTATCCATAAGATCTTGAACAAGTTACTTTATCTCTTTAGTTGTTATTGTGCTTGATTCATCAGCAAAACGGGCATAATAAAAGAAAAGTTTCTTGGCACACAGTAAGCACGAATAGATATTAGCTCTTTTCATGGTTCTTGCCTCTATTTATGGTGTCTTTTGTTTGGAGAAATCCTTTATTTGGAACTGTAATTGAATTCCCTATAGTTCAATGTTTTGTAGTTTTACTCAGAAAGTCCTTCCCCACTCTTATATCACAAAGGTGTTATACTACATTCTATTCTATTAAATTTATCATTTGACCCTTCACTTGTGAACCTTTAATCTGTCAGATCTATCAGGATTTCACCACTGAATGTACTATTACATGAGGATCTGGTTTTCTTTTTCTTCAGGCTGAGCCCGTTTTGACAATCTCAACTGCTAATCCCCATTGATTTGTGGGGCTGTTTGACAATTCATCTTTTGAAAATGTAACAAAAACAAACAAAAACTGTAAACTCAGAGTAGAACAATCGCTTTTATGTTAGTGTTGAAATGGAAAATAAAACTTGGAATAATCATGGAGGAGCCTCTGGGTTTATGATCCAAGCCTCTCTAAGAAATTAAGGATTTTATGATCTGCATTTTCTGATTATTTGATTTATTTGACCCCAATAAAGTAATCTTGTCTCTTTTCAAAGAAGGTTTGATTAAATGCCAAATATAAGTGGATGAATTTGGTTGTACAATTGCTATTGAGAAGACAATTTTTTTTTTAATTTTTTAAAAGATTCTATTTATTTATTCGAGAGAACACCAGCGGGGAGAAGGGCAGAGGGAGAGGGACAAGCAGAGTCCCTGCTGAGCAGGGTGCCTGAAGGGGGGCAGATCATAGGACCTAGGGTCATGACCTGAGGTGAAGTCAGATACTCAACTGGCTGAACCACCCAGGTGCCCCGACAATGCTTTATTTTTTAAGATTTCTTTGCCTTCTTTTCATATCTTACCCCAATATAATCTGATTCAGTTATTAGTGGACATTAATGGGATTTTATTTTATCAAGGAAAGATGAAGGTCTCATTCACAATCACTAATTATCATTTCATGGGTGGAAGTAGACGAGAGAAAGAAATAGAGTGGCTATGAGTTAAGAGTATGGGTTTTGAAACAGAAGACTTTGGGGTGTGAATCTTAGCTCAATGATTCTTAATATGCTTATTCACTTTGATACTCAGTTTTTCATCTCTACTGTTGACGTGTGGTGTCATTTAAATGAAAGAATATATCTCTCAAGTCTCTTGCCAAATGTTTGGTAATACCTCTTTTTCTTTCCTAACTATATATCAGAAAGTCAATTTACAATTAAAACTGCAATTTATTTTATAAAAATGAAGTTTTAACTGCCTACCACTCTGTGTTTTACAGACTTGCACATTTATATTTTTAAATCATTAAGTAAGAATGGGAAAATTTGATTAACATGAAGACTTCAAATGTCTGCTTCTAATGGGAGACCAACTGAATCCAAGAACAGAAACCCTTGAATTATGTATTGAATATCAGACAAGCATTCACGCATTGGCTTCTTTGGTGCCAGGTAATTAAAATGTGTAATTTGATCTTAATTAAATTACAGACTACCCAAAGGCCTTGATCAATGAGCTTATGGCTTCCTCCACTCTATGTAAAGAAAAATAAATAGACTTTAGAAATCTAACTACTTAATTCTCCTTCCTCTTCCCCTACTCCATCCCACCCCAGGAGACATATATTTCTTTTGAGTACAGTGTCAACATACATCAAATATACCAATTACAATCAGAGCACCTCTCAACTGCCAGGCATGTTTTTTTTATTTTTAACCTGGCAGCAGGGACAGCATCAGTTATGTAATTCCTGTGCATCTCCAAGTCCCCACCAGCATTGAGCTTGATTTTCAAAACCCTCCCCAGGTACTGCTCTTTATCTTTTGGCTTTTGTCTATTCTTACCCCTTTTTGCCTTCCCTCCTCTGGTTTTTGTTGCTTTTTATTTTGGTTGGAGTGTTTCCGATCAGCATGAGAACTGCCCTGGAGCTTTTCTATCTTGCAGAGTTAGTTAATGAGATTGTTGCAGACTTTAGATTCTAATAGAGAGTTCTTCAATTTATTGGGTGAAGTTAAAGTCAAAATCAAGAGAATTTATATTTTTGTTGAAGCTTCATGACTCAGTTAACAAAGCAATGAACTTAGAGTCCAACACCTGGAATTGAAAGTAACTCTACAGACTATTAATTGTATGATTATGTATTTGTCAGACTCCTCATCAATAAAGTGAGGGTGCCTGACTGCCCTACAAGATACATATAAAAACTAAACTAAAAGCATACATATAGGAAGAGGAATAGCCCATTTATTTTATTTGGAATGACAATGAAACATAGCACTGAATTCTTGCCGTTTTAGGAAACGGTTTCACATGTATTTGCTCATTAAATCTTTCTTCTAACTATCCATAACTGTGTAATAATTTTGATAACATAGAATACTGTTTTTTGCTCCCTCTTTATCATTATTCTTTAGTAAGCCACATCTTTTAAATTGAATTTGGGTTTAGATTTTTAATTAGGATTAGTGCAAGTGTATGTTTTCTGAGTTGTTGCAAGGTAAAATGGTATGTTTATATTTCCATAATGTCAGAATAAGATAAAAAAATTAAGGCATTTTAAGTAAAAATTTTTAAATTATATAAATGAGTAATTATATTTGCATAGGTAAATAATAAATTAGTAAGCAATATAGGAATGAAAATAAGTTAATTATTTTCATGTTTATACTCTTAGACTAAAGAATGTAGAGCCAAGTGCTTTTAATTAAAATACATGAGAGGTTGTTTTCCTCTTTTTAATCTAAAAAAAGAAATATGTATCAATGTTGATGTTTTTTCAAAATGATCAAATATTTATTCAAAACCATCAGTTTTGCATCATTTTAAAATCCTATTTAATTATAGGCTATAATTACCTCTTTAGAATATTGATTTTGATCTTTGTGTCTCTTTACATTGGTTATGGACCATGTTTCTCTGTCAAATATAGGGTTTCTGGCCATAGCTACTGGTTGATATGCATCCAATACTTTGTATCAATTCTAACATTTGCATTTTGAACACATTACACAGTTACTAAAATAGCAATGCCATGTTTTATTTCTCTGAATTTTGTATTTATCATTTTTTTTGAAATTTGTTATGTATTACATATAAATGGATTTGGATTGGATTCAATTTCACATTTTTTACTATAGTTCTTTAACATCAACTTTATTTTAGACTTCAAGAAATTCACAAAAATAAATTAGGTACACATACAGATACAAATTCATAGTCCTTGTCTAACTTAAGACACTCAAATTAGGGTAAGTTAAGGATGTATATTATAATTTCTAGAATAACCACTAAAAATTATAATAGTATAACTAGAAATCTAATAGAGTAATTAATATGAAATACAAAAAAATATTTAGCAATCCAAAGACGGTAAGAATGTAGAACAAATGAAAAATAAGATGAAACAAATGGAACACCAATGGCAAGTTAGAAGACCTAAATCAACTGTGTTCCTAATTATTCAGGAATTTTACCATTTTTTTAATTGCCAAAATGGAGTTTACAAAAAAGGGGGGGAGACAAACGTCATGCTATCTACAAGGGATACACTTTAGATACATAGATAAAAAAGGACTAGAAATAAAAGAATGGAAAAAGATATAGAATGCAAACAGCAGCATGCTTAAGAAAGTAGAACTATGTTTTTTTTTCTTCCAAAATTTTATTTAAATTAAATTAAATTGGTTAACATATACGTAGTATTGGTTTCAGGAATATAATTTAGTAATTCATCATTTACATAATACACCCCATGCTCATCATAACAAGTGCCTTCTTTAATGTCCTTGACCCATTTCGCCTGTCCTGCCACATATCTCTCCTCCAGCAACCCTGTTTGTTCTCTATAGTTAAGAGTTTCTTATGGTTTGCCTCTCTATTTTTATCTTATTTTTCCTTCCCTTCCCCTATTTTCATCTGTTTTGTTTCTTAAATTCCACATGAGTGAAATCATATGGTATTTGTCTTTCTCTGACTGACTTTATTTCGCTTAACATAGTACACTCTAGTTCTATAAATGTCATTGCAAATGGCAAGATTTCATTCTTTCTGATGGCTGAGTAATATTTCATAGAATGAATAGATAGATAGATAGATAGATAGATAGATAGATAGATAGATAATCACATCTTCTTTATCCATTCATCAGTCAATAAGCATGTGAACTCTTTCCATAATTTGGCTATTGTTGATAATGCTGCTATAAACACTGGGGTGCATGTGTCCCTTTGAATCAGTATTTTTGTATCCTTAGGTTAAATACCCAGTAGTGCAATTGCTGGGTCATAGGGTAGCTCTATTTTTAACTTCTTGAGGAACCTCCATACTATTTTCCAGAGTGGCTGCTTCAGTTTTCATTCCTACCAACAGTGTAAGAGGGTACCCCTTTCTGTACATCCTCACCAACATCTGTTGTTTACTGAGTTGTTAATTTTAGCCATTCTGACAGATGTGATGTAGTATCTCACTGTGGTTTTGAGTTGTATTTCCCTGATCATGAGTGATGTTGAGCATTTTTTCACGTGTCTGTTAGCCATTTGTATGTCTTCTTTGGTGAAATGTCTGTTCATGTCTTCTGCCCATTTCTTAACTGGATTATTTGTTTTTTGGGTATTGAGTTTGATAAGTTCTTAATAGATCTTGGATACTAGCCCTTTATCTGATATGTCATTTGCAAATATCTTGTCCCATTCCATAGGTTGCCTTTTAGTTTTGTTGACTGTTTCCTTTGCTGTGCAGAAATTTTTTATCTTGATTAAGTCCCAATAATTCATTTTTGCTTTTGTTTCCCTTGCTTCCAGAGACGTGTCTAGCAAGAAGTTCCTATGGTCTAGGTCAAAGAGGTTGCTACTTGTGTTCTCCTCTAGGATTTTAATGGTTTCCTGTCTAACATTTAGGTCTTTCATCCATTTGAATTTATTTTTGTGTAGAGTGTAAGAATGTGGTTTAGTTTCATTCTTCTGCATGTCACTGTCCAGTTTTCCCAACACAATTTGTTGAAGAGACTGTCTTTTCTCCATTGGATATTTTTCCTGCTTTGTCAAAGATTAGTTGACCATAGAGTTGAGGGTCCATTTCTGAGTTTTCTATTCTGTTCCACTGATCTATGTGTCTGTTTTTTGTGCCAGTACCATACTGACTTGATGATTATAGCTTTGTAATACAGCTTGAAGTCCGGAATTGGGATACCTCCAGCTTTGTTTTGTTTGTTTGTTTTTTTTTTCAACATCACTTTGACTATTCAGGGTCTTTTCTGGTTCCATATAAATTTTAGGATGGTTTGTTCTAGCTCTGTGAAAAATGCTGGTGTTATTTTGATAGGAATTGCATTGAATGTGTAGATTGCTTTGGGTAGTACAGACATTTTAACAATATTTGTTCCTCCAACCCATGAGCATGGAATGTTTTTCCATTTTTTTGTGTCTTCTTCAATTTCTTTCATAAGTGTTCTATAGTTTTCAGAGTACAGATCTTTTACTTCTTTGGTTAGGTTTATTTCTGGGTGTCTCATGGCTTTTGATGTAATTATAAATGGGATTGATTCATTGATTTATTTTTCTACTGCTTCATTATTGGTGTATAGAAATGCACAGATTTCTGTACATTGATTTTATATCCTGCAACTTTGGTGAATTTGTGGATCAGTTCTAGCAATTTTTTGGTGGAGTCTTTCTGGTTTTCTACATAGAGTATCATCTCATCTGCAAAGAGTTGACGTTTGACTTCTTCCTTGCTGATTTTAATGCCTTTTAATGTCTTTTCTTTCTTTTTTTTTTTTTTCTTTTTAGAAAGAGAGAGGGAGTGTTCAGGGGGGAGAGGCAGAGGGAGAGGAAGAGGGAGACTCTTAAGCAGACTCCATGCCCAGTGTAGAGCCAGATGCAGGGCTCAATCTCACGACCCTGAGATCATGACCTGAGCCAAAATCAAGAGTTGGGCTCTTAACCGACTGAGCCACCCAGGTGCCCTGGCTTTATTTCTTTTTGTTGTCTCATTTCTGAGGCAAAAACTTCCAGTACTCTGTTGAACAACAGTGGTGAGAATGGACATCCCTGTCCTATTCCTGACTTTAGGGGAAAAGCTCTCAGGTTTTCTCCATGAGGATGATATTAGCTGTGGGTCTTTCATATGTTCCTTCTATCCCTACTTTGTTGAGGGTTTTTATCAAGAAGGATGCTGTATTTTGTCAAATGCTTTTTCTGCATCTATTGAGAGAATCATATGGTTTTTATCCTTTCTTTTATTAATGTGGTGTATCAGGTTGATTGATTCATGGATATTGAACCACCCTGAAGCCCAGTAATAAATCCCACTTGATTATAGTGAATAATCCTTTTAATGGATTGGATTCAACCCTTTTAACTTGGATTCAATTAGTATCTTGTTGAGAATTTTTGCATCCATGTTCACGAGGGATATTGGCCTATAATTTTCCTTTTTAGTGGGGTTCTTGTCTGGTTTTGGAATCAAGGTAAGGCTGGCCTCATGGAATAAATTTGGAAGTTTTCCTTCATTTCTATTTTTTGGAACAGCATCAGAATAGACATTAATTCTTCTTTAAATGGTTGGTAGAAAAAAAAATTAAACAAATGTTTGGTAGAATTCCCCTTGGAAGCCATCTGGCCCTGGTCTCTTGTTTATTGGGAGACTTTTGATTACTAATTAAATTTCTTTTCTGTTTATTGGTCTGTTCAGATTTTCTATTTCCTCCTGTTTTGGTTTTGGTAGTTATGTATTTCTAGGAATTTATGAATTTCTTCCTGATTGCCCAATTTACTGGCATATAACTGCTCATAATATTCTCTTATAATTGTTTGTATTTCTGTGGTGTTAGTTGTGATCTCTCCTCCTCTATTCATGATTTTATTTAGTTGGGTCTTTTATCTTTTCTTTTTGATAAGTCTGTCTAAGTGTTTATCAATATTGTTAATTCTTTCTTTTTTTTTAAGATTTTATTTATTTATTTGACAGAGAGAGACAGCGAGAGAGGGAACACAAGTAGGGGGAGTGGGAGAGGGAGAAGCAGGCTTCCCGCTGAGCAGGATCGATGCGGGGCTCGATCCCAGAACCCTGGGATCATGACCTGAGCCGAAGGCAGCCGCTTAACTGACTGAGCCACCCAGGGGCCCCTTGTTAATTCTTTCAAAGAACCAGCTCCTACTTCCATTGATCTCTTCTGTTTTTTTTTTTTTTTATTTCTATATCATTTATTTCTGCTCTAATCTTAATTATTTCTCTCCTTCTGCTGGTTCTAGGCTTAGTTTGCTTTTTGTTTGTTTATTTGTTTGTTTGTTTGTTTGTTTTCAGCTTGTTTAGGTGTAAAGTTAAGTTGTGTATTTGAGACTTTTCTTGCTTCTTGAGGAAGGCCTGTATTGCTATATACTTCCCTCTTATGACCACCTTTGCTACATCCCAAAGCTTTTGAACTGTCATGTGTTGATTTTTATTTGCTTCCATGTATTTTTTTAATTTCTTCTTTAATTTCCTGATGAAGCAATTCGTTCTTTAATAAGATGTTCTTTAACCTCCATGTATTTGTTGTCTTTCCAATTTCTTTATTTTGTATTTTATTTATTTATTTATTTTTGTGGTTGACTTCAAGTTTCACAGTGTTACGTTCTGAAAACATGCATTGTATGATAAAATCTTTCCTGTGTTGAGGTCTGGTTTTTGACCTGTATATGATCTATTCTGGAGAATGTTCCATGTGCACTCAAAAAGAATGTGTATTCTGATGCTTTAGGATAAAATGCTCTGAATATATCTGTTAAGTCTATCTGGTCTAGTGTGTCATTCAAAGCCATTGTTCCTTGTTGATCTTCTGCTTAGATGATCTGTTCATTGCTGTGAGTGAGGTGTTAAAGTCCTTACTATTAGTGTATTATTATCAATAAGTTTCTTTAAGTTTGGTATTAATTGATTTATATATTTGGGTGCTCCCAAGTTGAAGGCATAAATATTTACAATTTTTACATCTTCTTGTTGGATAGGCCCCTATATTATGATACAGTGCCCTTTGTCATGTCTTATTACAGTCTTAGTTTTAAAATCATGTTTATCATATATAAGCATGGCTACTGCGGCTTTCTTTTGATGTACATTAGCAGGATAGATGGTTTTCCACCCCCTCACTTTCAATCTGGATGTGTCTTTGGGTCTAAAATGAGTCTCTTGGAAGCAGCATATCTATGGGTTTTGTTTTTTGTTGTTGTTTTTGTTTTTGTTTAATACATTTTGATATCCCATGTCTTTCGATTGGAGCATTTAGTCCATTTACTTTCAGAGTAATTATTGAAAGATATGAAATTAGTGCCATTGTATTACATGTAAAGTCGCTATTCCTGTAGATCGTCTCTGTTCCATTTTAGTCTTTGTTGCTTTTGGTCTCTCTTTCCTGCTCAAAGTGTCCCCTTTAATATTTCTTGCAGAGATGATTTTAGTGTTCATGAACTCCTTTAGTTTTTGCTTTTCTTGGAAATGCTTTATCCCTCCTTCTATTCTGAATGACAGCCTTGCTGAATATAGTTTTCATGGCTGTATATCTTTCCCATTTAGCATGATGAATATATCATACCACTCTCTTCTGGCCAATCAAGTTTCGGTGGACAGGACTGCTGCTAACTTGATCTGTCTGTCTTTATAGGTTAAAGAACTTTTGTCTGTACTTACTTTCAGAATTCTCTTTATCTTTGCATTTTGCAAGTTTTACTATGATATATCTTGGTGTTGACCTGTTTTTGTTGATTTTGGGGGCAAATTTTCTGTGCCTCTTGGACTTGAATGCCCGTTTCCTTCTCCAGATTAGGGAAGTTCTCAGCTATACTTTGTTCAAATAAACCTTCTGCCCCTTTTCTCCACTCTTCTTCTGGGACTCCTATGATACAGACATTATTACTCTTTGTGGAATCAATGAGTTCCCTAAGTCTATAATCATGATCTAATAGTTTTCTTCCCTCTTCTTTTCAGCTTCATCATTTTCCATAATTTTATCTTCTGTATCACCTATCCAATCCTCTGCTTCTTCCATCCTCATTGTGATAACATCCAGTCAGTTTTGCATCTCATTTAGAGCATGTTTTATTTTGGCCTAACTAGTTTTTAGGTCTTTTACCTTTGCAGCAAGGGTTTCTTTGTGGTCCTCTATGCTTCTTTCAAACCTGGCTAGTTATCTTATGATTGTTGTTCTAAATTCTTGTTTAGATATATTGCTTATATCTGTTTTGAGCAAATCCCTGGCTGTGATTTCTTCTTGATCCTTTTTTTGGGAGGAAGAATTCCTCCATCTTGTCATCATGTCTAGGTTTCTGTCTTTTGCATGTTATGAAAGCTATGTTTCCTGCTCCTGAGAGTAATACTTTATAAGAGATCATACACTGTCCAGGGCCTAACCCTTCAGGAAATATTTCTGGTGTATGCTTTGTGCACTGTGCTGTTTTCTTTTGGCTGTTCTTTCCCACAGGCCAGTCCTCTGCAGAGTTCCTCCTTGCTTGCAGTGGGGAATGTTTGGACCTTTAACTAGGTGTGCTTTGATTTAAGATAAGTCTGATAAAACAAACAAACAAACAAACAAAGCCTGATCCAAGAAAAGAGAAAAGGAAAAGGAGCAAAAAAGCAAACAAACAGAAAACTATATGCCTGATTCTAAAGGAAAAGAAAAAAAAAAAGAAAGAAAGAAAGAAAGAAAGAAGAAAGAAAGAAAGAAAGAAAGAAAGAAAGAAAGAAAGAAAGAAAGAAAGAAAGAAAGAAA
>NW_023270825.1:16686815-16704137 GCF_011800145.1 Mirounga leonina | reverse complement strand
AAAGAAAGAAAGAAAGAAAGAAAGAAAGAAAGAAAGAAAGAAAGAAAAAGAAAAAGAAAAAGAAAGCCTGGTCCTGTTTCCAACAGAACTGAAGCTGACAATTTGGGTACTCTGATCAGTAGATTTGGTACATGCGGGGCCTGTGTTGGTCTTTTGAGGGAGAGGCCCACTGTGCAGGTTCACAGTCAGACCACCCTAATAAAGATGCCCCTGCCAGATTCAGGGGGTGGGGTTTGATGTAAGTGACTCCAACTTCCCCTGGAGGCATGTGTTTCTCTCTGAAGTCCAACCATGCTGGCAGGCACCAGGGTGGAAGATGGTGTCACACTGCCCTCTCGTCCCTGAGGAGGAGAGCTCTTTGCTGCTGCTATTCAGGAGGCCCTCACAGAAAAGCAAACAATCTCCCTTCTTGTGACTCAGGCTTCCATCAGATTCCTGCCCTCGACCTATTTGTGCCTGGGCCATTGGCATGCCTGGTGCCACAGTTCTCCTGTGTTTTATCTCTGGCTGGCAGTGGGGCTTCAAAACTCCATACCTTAAAGGACCCAACAAGGTACAGACCTGCCCCACTCCCCTGGAGGAGAGCCTTGCTGTGCTCGCCTAACATCATTCTTCCCTGAAAAGCAGTCCCATGGCCATGCAGGTGCTTGGAGTCTATGGTGAAGCTTAGGGGAAAAGCTGCAACCAGGTTATCTGCTCCCTGCATGTGCTTCTGTCCTCTGATGTTGAATGGCTGCTCAATGCTGCCCCGCGTGGGTCTTTTGTCCTTAGAGAGACAATATATCCTCTTCCAAATATACTCCAGGAAGGGAAACGTTCTCTCTCAGTGTGACCCAGAGGATCCCCACACCACAGAGTCTTGCACAAACCATACAAGCTGCTCTGTGTCCTGCTCTCTCATCTCCCTGACCTCCCTCCTGTCTCCCCCACCCCCGTGACACCGTGGCTTTTCTTTCCCACAATTCATATCTCCAAACCTCGCGTCTACCACATTCTCTCCCTCCAATTGTGCAGATTGTTTTCTTAATCCTCAGATCAATTTCCTATTTGTTCAAAATTATTTCTTGTTAATCAAGTGTTCAAGAGATGAGGCAAGCCCAGGGTCCCCCTACTACTCCACCATCTTAACTCTGGACAGCTATTTTAATATCACAAAAAGTCAACATTGAGACAAGAAGCACTGCTGGAGAAAAAAGTGAATACTTATTAACAGTAAAAGGATCAATATATTCTGAAAGTATAACAATTATAAATATATGTGAGCCTAATATACATGCCTCAAAAATAATAAAGTCCAAATTGTCAAAACTAAATAAAAATGTGTACAAATTCACAATTATAGTTGGAGACTAATTCCCCTCATTTAGTAATGAATAGATTAACTAGAAAAATAGTAAGGATATAAAAGATATGAATGACACTACCAACTCCCTTAACCTAATTTGCATTTATAGAACACCACAATCAATAACTGCAGAAAGAACATTTCTTTCAAGCCCATATAGAAATTCAGTAAGAGAGACCATGTGATGGGCTATAAAACAAGTCTTAATAGATTTCATTTCAAAAGCTCAAAATGTTAGAGTATGTTTTCTGATAACAATAAAATTATATTAGAAACCATAAAATATCTTGAAAAGAACCAAATATGTAGACATTAGTTAACTCATTTCTAAACAACATATAGGCAATTAGCAAACATTTTTTAACTGAATGATAATGAAAGCACAATACATCAAAACTAGTGTGATGCAACTTAAACGGAGCTTTAGAGGAAAATGTATGACTTCAAATTTTACATTCAGAAAATTAATACTGTAAAGTTGAAGATCCAAGTTTTCATTTTGGAAGTGAGAATAAAGAAGAGCAAATTAAACTCAGGTGAAAGGAAGAAAATAACTAACAAGGAGCTGAAATAAATGAAACAGGAATAAAAGCATGCAATAGAAAATAAATCAATAAAAATAAAGGTGGTTCTTTGAAAAATTTAAAAATATATGTATAAAATTCTAGCTAGACTGTTAAAGAAAGAGGGAGAATATGCAATACCAACATTAGGACTAAAGAAGATATACCACTATGTACCCATAGTAATTAAAATTAATAAATAAATACTATAAATAAATTTACACAATGATTTTAACAACATAGATAGAATGAATAATTGCTGGAAAGACACACTTAAGCAAAACTCACATGAGAAGAAATAGAAAATATCAAGAGCTTTTATATTAGTTTTATATTGCTGGTATAACAAATCACCACAAATTTAGCAACTTAAAACAACACAAATTTATTATCTTATATTTTTGGAGGTCAGAAGTCCAGAACTGAAACCAAGGTGTCAACAGGGCTGCCATTCTTCAAGAGGCTTTGGGGAAGAAACTGTTTCTTTGTCTTTTCCATCTTCCAGAGGACACGTAAATTCTTTGGTTCATGCCCTCTCATCTGTCCTCTAAGTCAGCAATGAGCAGTTGAATTTTTTCCAAATTGCATCATTCTGAGTCTGGTTTTTCTACCTTCCTCTTCTATGTTTAGGACTCTGATGATTTCTTTTGGTCTAAGCAAATAATAAGGATAATCTCCCTATTTTAAAGTCAGCTGATTAGTAATTGCTATCTTAATTCTCCTTTGCCATGTAAAGTAACATATTCACATGTTCAAGAAATTAAGATGTAGACATCTTTGAGAGGTCATTATTCTGCCTACCATAGCTTTATATCTATTAAATAAATTAAAAGTAAAAATGATAGTTGAAAGAATTCTAAACCCAAATATTTTCAAGGGTAAAATTCATTAAATATTTATGGGAGAAATAATACCAAGCCTACAAAAAATCATTCAGAATAAGGGAATACTTCCTAACTTATTTTATGAGGTCAGTGTTCTTCTGATACCAAGACTAGATTAAGATAAGAAAAGCATACTATATACCAAAATTTCTCATAAACATAGATATATAAATCCTTACCAATTTTAGCAAATCATATCCAACACTAGATAAAAGGAATTACACATTATGACCAAATGGGATTTATTTCAGGAATTCTAGTCTGCTTTATTTCTGAAAATCAATTAGTGCATGTTCAAAATTTAATAGTCTAAAACAGAAAAAAAGGAGTATGTCAATAAGTGAAGAAAAGTATTTAACAGTGCTCATTTATGATAAAAGTTTTTAGTAAGCTCAAAGAGATATGAAATTCCTCAACTTCATAAAGGGCATCTAAAAATCCACAAGTAATATATTTATCGTAAAAGACTGAAGATCCTCCTCCTGTCCACCCCCACCATGATTGAGAACAAGGCAAGGATGCTCTTTCTTCTCTTTTATTCAGCATTGTGCTGGTGGTACTGGTAATTTTAGTAAGAAAAAAAAGGGGGGGCAGACAGATTGAGAAAAACAAGTAAAACATTCTTTATTCATAGATGGCATAAGCAATCATATTAAGTAGCCTAAGAAATCTTTAAACAAAAACTACCAAAAAGTAAGTTTAGCAAGACTGAAAGGCATATAGTTACTATTCAAAAATAAATATTTCTAGGTACTAATAACAATTAGAAAAGAAATAAAAAAGTATAAAAGTATAATTCCAAATAAAATGGTATCAAAATATGAAATACTTAGGGATAAATTAAAATATATATGCACAAGAACTGTACACTGAAAATCATAAGCTCTGATGGCTGACATTAAATACATAAAGGAATGTAAAGATTTACTGTGTTCTTGGAATAGAGAACTCTGTATTGTTAGAATGACAATTCCTCCTAAATTGAATGATGGATTAAATGTAATTCCAGTTAAAATCGTGGTATTGTTTGTTTGTTTGTAAATATTGATAGGTTGATTTTAAAAATATATAGCAGTGCAAATGGCATAAAATAGTCAAAATAATTTTTAAAAAGGAGAACCAAGTTGGAGGACCTGTACTACCTGATATCAAGATTTACTATAAAGCCACAATAATCAAGATCATGTGATCTGGGGCAAGGATTGACACAGAGGATCTTTAGAACACCATAGTAAATCCAGAAAGGATCTCACACACTAATGGTAACTTGATTTCTGACAAAGTTCCAAGGCAATGTGTTGAAAAAACAAATGTCTCTTTAACAAATCATGTTGAACAATTGTATGTTTATATGAGGAAAACATGAATCTCAACCATTACTTCATATCATACACAAAAATTAACTGATCCATAGGCCTAAATGTAAGAGTTAAAAGTATAAAAGTTTTAGGAGAGAACTTAGCAGAAAAATCTTTGCAATCTTAAGAGGGTATTCTTAGATAAAACACAAAGAAGCATGTACCATAAAGACAAAAGTATCAATAAATTGGACTTAATAAAAAAAAATACCCTTTGAATTATGTTAAAGAAAAAAAAGGCTAGCCAAAGAATGAGAAAAAATACAAGACATACATCTGATAAAGAACTTTTTCCATAATGTATAAATCTATATATATATAAAACTCAATAATAAAATGAAAAATAATCCAAAAAAATTGGGCAAAAGTTTTAAATAGGCACTTCACGGAAGAAGATATATAAATGGCCCCCAAACACATAAAAAGATGCTTACATCTGTAGTCATCAGGCAAATGCAAATTGAAATCAAATTAGTTACCAATTAGTAACTCATTACAAGGGCAAAAATAATTTTTTTAAAGGCAATATTAAGGATAGCAAATGGAATCCTCATATGTTTCCAGTGGAAATATTAAATGGTACTTTATCTTTCCTCAATTTCACTCCTAATTATTTACCAAAGGGAAATGAAAACATATGTGTACACAAAGGTTTCTACTTGAATTTTTATAGAAGCTTTATTTATGATAGCCCCCAAAAGGAAACAACACAATGTTCATAAATAGGTGAATGGATAAACAAACTGAAATATGCATATAATGGAATACTCATCAGTTATCTAAAGGAGCAAAGTACTGATGCACTCAATAATATGAATAAATACTTAAAAAATATATATGGTGAGTGAACAATGCTAGACTCAAAAGATACACATATCCTGAGTTCATTTATGTGCATTTCTGGAAAGACCAAAATCATAGTTACAGAAAGCTGATTAGTCGTTGAACTGGGGCTCATGGTTATGGGACGGGCTGTTTGAAAAGTAGCAGACCAAAAACTTCTGGAGAAAAGAAAATGTATCTTGAATGGGATGATGATTTCATGTTTATATGCATTTGTCGAAATTATCAAATTGTACATTTTCAATCGTCTTAGTTTGTTGTGCAGAAATTATGTCTTTTTAAAGTTGATTTAGGGGCACTTGGGTGGCTCAAATGGTTGGACATCTGCCTTTGGTTCAGGTCATGATCCCAAGGACCTGGCATCAAGCCCCTCATCGGGTCCCCTGCTCAGCGGAGAGCCTGCTTCTCCCTCTTCCTCTGCTGTTCCTCCTGCCTGTTCTCTCTCTCTCTCTGTCAAATAAATAAAATCTTAAAAAAAAGTAAAAGTTGATTTAAAAAAAGCAGTTTCCTCTAGGAAGTGGAGTCAGGCGTGAAGTCATACCAAATTTGAGGTTGAAGTTGCCTTCTAAGTCATCCCACTAACATTGTCTTTTATATGATATGCCACTTGGAGTTGTGCAATATGGCGACTCTGGGTGGAGAGGTGTCATAAACTTTCATATTTACTAATAGCTTTATATATCATTTGAATTGTATAACCATATGAATTATATTTTCAAAAATAAAGCATAAATTCCATTGTTCATATACAGAAACAATGTGGAATTTGATAAAGGGCTGCAAGTTTCATCCCTAAGGATAAAGTTAGACCCATGTGTGATTGCCAAATCCATTAGATTTCTGATGAGGAGACAGACTTTTTCAATAGTCACAGTAGAGGTTTTCCTTTTTGTAACTTTCTTTTTTAGATTGCATCTTATCGTGATAAAGGCAGAAAATTTCCTTTTTAAAATTATGTGAACTCTATAGGATAACTCTATTTTTGGCAACAATTTGAAGAAATGGAATCTAGGTGAAAATCTATTCTTTTATGAGCTCGAAAATAACAGTTACTTTTTTAAGGAAAAAATAAAAATGAATGATTTCTATTTTGGAAAATACCTAGCTAAATATTTGAAGATGGAGAATAGAGGGGGTAGCAGGCTTCACTTGTAAAAGGAAAATAGATAAATGAATTCTTCTGTATAATGAATAAGTAGGAATTAGGGATAAGAGAAGAGAGTGGGTGGAGAAGAGAAGGGATTGGAGAAATCAAACTAAGAATAATTTTCATGGCTGGCCCAACTGGATTTGAACAGGGCAGTCATAAGATGGCGAGGTGATCTGTAAGTGGAATTATTTTAATATACGCAGAGCTCAAAGTCAGAGGCATGTAGGAAAAATATAAATCTCTCACCTAGTATCCCCCGGTAAAGCAGATAGGATATGTGACTCCCATCTCAATAGCTGTGAATAAAGCTAAATTTCTGTGAAGCTCAAAGGACTGCATACATTTGATGACCTGTTGAATACAAAAAGAATGCAGATTTGTAATCCCTGATCTGGTACACATATTTGTGTATTTTCTCTACAAGTCTCTTTCCTTTCTGGGTTTCTGATTCCTTTGTGACATAAGAAATTTAAACCACAGTCTTCAAGATCTGTCTATATTTTGATATTTTTTATGCCATCTTGACATTCGTGCCACTAAATTTATCTTAATTGTATTTGAAATTCATTTCATTTAAGAAAACAAATATGTTGCCCTCAGTTTTGAAAAGGGTAAAGTGTTAGGGTTTTTAAGATCTTTCTTGCTTTGTTTTAATTGGTTTGATTTCAAGTGCAGTAAATATTCACTGACAACCTTTGACATTTTGAGTACATGCTGGGGCTACAATGGCAACCAGGTTCATGTCTTCATGAACCATTATCCTATGGGGGAGACAGAAGCAATTCAAATTTCAAGTTGCCTAATTTTTGCAATTCTTTCACAAGGATATTCATAAGAATTAAGAAAAATCTCACAGCTTAAAAAAAAAGAAAAAGAAAAGAAAGAAAATCTCATAGCCAATTAGAAAAATTAATGTTAATTTTTGAATATTTGAAAATCAAATGATCATAAACCCTATGTTGCCAACATTTCCTCTTTACAGATACTATAAAATGGTGGAGAGGAAAACCTACTCTCTCAGTACGATAAGTGGGTAATGTCCTCTGTCCCGTTGTGGCCATGTCTTTGAATCATGCAGATATGCCCTTCCACTGAAGGCAGTTTAACTAAAAAAACCAAATAGACCCAGCGTATGGTCAGCCTCATTATCACTGGAAAAACTAAAACTCATTAAATCTTTGATAATAGATGATTAAAAAAAACCTGTAGACAAAAGTAAAAGGAACCTGTTACTTTCTGTTATATAAATGCAAAATGTAATCACTACTAGAGGTATTACATTTTCTTATGGGTCAGTATTGCTCTGCAGCCAACATAGCTAAAATAATGTTTAACTTCATAACAAAACCTCTTTTTATTTTTGGATTATTTTAATTCATGGAAAAAGTCATGGTGATAATTCATGTATTCCTCCCCACTGTTTCTTTTCTCTGCATATCTGAACCTATCTCTGATGTAAAACCAGCTCAAACTCAATCTCACTCAGCTATGAAGACTTCCCTGAGTGCTCCTTTGGACTTGGAGTCTTCTTTCTTTAATTTTTTAATGATGACTATCCATAGCTTACATACAGTCCATTTATGGTATATTCTCTGGCTTATTCCTTGTTTTATGAAACTATACAGCCCGTCCCCAACTTGTGACAGTTCAACTTAATAATTTTTTGACTTTGTGTTGGTGTAAAAGAGATGCACATTCAGTAGACACCATACTTTGAATTTTGAATTGAGATCTATTCCTGGGCCAGTGATGTGTGTGGCTGGATCCTTACTCATGATACTGGGCAGTGGCAGCTCCTGTCAGCCATGCAATCACAATGCAATAAACAACTGATAAACCAAAATCATTTTGTACCTATACAACTATTCTGTTTTTCACTTTCAGGACAGCAGTCAATAAATGACATGAAGTATTCAACTCTTCATTATAAAATAGACTTTGTGTTCTATGATTTTGCCCAATGTAAGCTGATAAGTGTTCAGAGCACATTTAAGGTAGGCTAGGGGATGTCTGGGTGGCTCAGTCTGTTAAGCGTCTGCCTTTGGCTCAGGTCACAATCCCAGGGTCCTGGGATTGAGTCCTGCATCTGGCTCCTTGCTCAGCAGGAGCCTGCTTCTCCCTCTGCCTGTCACTCCCCCTGCTGTGCACTCTCTTTCTCTCTCTCTTTGACAAATAAACAAAATCTAAAAAAAACAAAACAAACAAACAAAAAAAAACAACTTAAGGTAGACTAGCCTAAGCTATGATGTTTAGTAGGTTAGGTGTATGAAATGCATTTTTACTTATATTTTAAACTTTTGATGGTATTATCAGGACATAACCCCATTGTATGTTGGGAAAGATCTGCATTTTATTTCCCTAAGCAGATTTTAAAGTTCTGGCATTCTAATTAAGTTGATGCTGATTGTTGGTTGACTGGGATGCTTTTAAATATTTAGCTTTATTTAAATGATTATTTGTTAAATTTACTAGTATACAGAAAAGCGTTGAGTAATGAAGATAAGAAGATATGGCATTTCATTGCACATCTTACGTAATTGTTCAGTGAACAACATTTGGTTAAATGAGTTTGTTACTTGTCTGGAATATTTGTCAGTATCCTTCACTATTTCTGTATATTTTTAATATTACCAATTCTGAAATATTTTAAGTAAAAGGCAGCATAGTATGATAAAAGGCCAGTTACTGCAAGTATTCAAATATAGTTTCTCTTTTTATTATCTGTGTGACCAAAGGCAAATTACTTAAGTTCTCATGTCTCTGTTCCTCATCTGTAAAATGGAGAGAATACTACTACTTTCCTCATGAATTTATTATGAAAATTCAATAAATTGATACAAAGAAAGCACTTACAAAGGTGCCTAGAAAAAGGCAAGAGGTCACAAATGTTACTATATTGGGATTTGAAATAAGAAGTTGGTTATCAGGAGCATGAAAATCATACAATGCAGAAACCATGACTCCAGTTTTTAAGTGAATCCTGTGGTGACTCATAATCATATTCTATGGCTGTGTCCACCCAAGTCTCTCCTTTGACAGCGAGGTGATGTGGGTGCTCTGGGCAGAGGTGATTCTGCTGCTGTTCCTGTCCAACTGTCTGATTTACCAGTTCTCTACTCTCACTCAAGTCACATGCGGTGTTCACACTCTCTGCTTTAACACAGCATCTGCTTATGAGAACGTTATTGCCCAGCCTGCACAACTTTATAAAAGCCCCCCTTTTTTTATGGTCTCTGTTCCCTGTGCTGTTTTACTGGGCACATTTCACTCCATTTTCTGGAGAAGATGATTTATTTTTTCTTTTACAATGGTCTTTTCCGGTCCTGCTCTGTGTCTCACTCCTTCCTCCATGGCATAATTTCCTGTGCTTGAACTTTAAATAGTTCCTCTGACATGTGTGCCCTGTGTACTTTCTGCAGATGCCCGTCGTGACATTTGCTCTATGTCACTGGTTAAATCATCTCATCATTCAACAAATACTTATTAAATAACACTATACCCCAGGCCTTGTCCCTGCTTTTTGAGGTTAGTGCTGATAGAAAGAAGACAAATATCAAATTAAAAAATGAATAAACATGTATTTAAGAGAAAAACACAGGACCATAGGAAATTATAATGGGGAAATCTAATTTAGGTAGAGTTGAGTGTGGTCAAGGGTGGATGTTCTCAGGACATGTAGTCTGAGGTGTCTCTGAGAGGGTTAAGTTAGAATGTCATGGAAGCAACTGGACATAAATTTGAAGATTTTGAAAATGATGCTTACAGCCACATGATTGAATGGGATGACTTTGAGAGGTGTAGAGTGAGGAGAGTGCCCAGAGCTTAGCTCTGAGGAATTTCAGTATTTAAATGTTGGATGGAGAAAGAAGACCTTGAATAGGCGACTGAGATAGAAAATAGATGTATACATAACTGAGGAGTATCTTCTTCCATTAGTCATAAAAGAAGCTCTTCTGGGAAGGAGTTAATTATCAATTTTGTATCTACTGAGAACACCAGTTGGGTGAGGAGAGAAAGGGGGCATATATTAATAGAGAGTTCACTAATGGCCTTTGCAAGAAGTTTTAATGGAGGAATGGAGATGGATGCCAGACAAGAGAGCAGAGTTGGGAAGGAAAAAAAAAAAATAGGTTTAGAAATATGTGGAAGGGAATGCCAGGTGCCACCTTCATAGCTCCTCTTCTTCCTGCAAAATTAAACCCTGAAATTTTGCAAATCCCATGGTTACTTGGAATATAGGACTTTCTCCATCCCCCTCTTCACCTTAGTAACTAACATCTGGCACTTGAGTTATAAAAGGATGTGTTGGATGGGCAGGAAGTCTTCTTAAAAGAGTGCTGCCACACACCCATTGGTATCCTCCTCCTTTGTCCTGTCTTCCTTCCTGTCTCCTGGAATGAAACACAATGGCTGAATCTTCAGCTGCTATTTTTAGGCAAGCTGATGAGGGCTACACCCTATTGATGTCACTGCAGTAAACTGGAAAGACCCGATTTGTTACCAAACCATTGAGCTGCAGTACCAGTCCCAGATTATCAGCTTTCAGATTTCATTTCAAAAGACAGAAGTAAATTTCTGGTAAACAACTCTTCTTTTAGGTTTTCTATCCTAGAAACCTGAGCTTAATTACAACTGAAAGAAGATACCTAGCTGTAAAGAGGAACAAAAAAATTATGCAATAAAATTTTTCAATGTATCAATGTATAAATGCAGAAAGAAAACACTAAGGTAAGAGTTCAAAGATAAAGAGGAATGCATTCCTTAAAATAAATATACAAATAGATAAATGACAGATGATGGTGATGATACAGGTTATTATTGGAGACAACAGCATGTATTCTAACTAAACAAAGATAAATGTATAGAAATACATTTAACACGACGGATGGATAGTTAGATGAGAGATAGATGATAGATGATAGATAGATAGATGATAGAGAGAGAGAGATAGAGGGAGAGATAGATAGATGATAGATAGATGGATAGATAGATAGATAGATAGATAGATAGATAGATAGATAGATAGATAGATACATAGATACATAGATAGACAGACAGATAGGAAGGACCTGGAATCCAGAGAAAGGATAAAGGAGTGGTCTTAAGAAGGGATAGAGATCATTACTTAAGGATAATGGAAGAAGTAAATATTATGAGTTCAGAAACAAGCAGGATTGTAAATTCGATGGTTGGAAAACAAAGGAGTTCTAATTTGACAGCTTTTAAGTTTTTAGTGAAGATATTTAGCTGATTGGTACAGAGCAAGAGAAATTAATGAGAGTGAACTAGGCATGAAATTGTTAGGGCAATTCCACTCTGAAGCATACATACAGAAAAAATTCTTACAAGTGAGCAAAGAAAAATGAAAGAATGCTCAATGAGAATCACTGTTAACTCCCTGTTTTATGAATTTCTGGTGGGATTATCTTCTCCAAATAGTCTCCATAGCTTGTGAAAAAATATTTATTTTCTATTAGGAAATAGATCAAATTAAAGGAAAGTCTGAATTTCTGGTCAATCAATGCCCCCAAGAAATGAAAGTTTTCCTCTGTTATACTCCAAGTATCTTTACTTTCCAAACAATGTTGATGGGCCGATCATTTCCTAGAATAGCACGGACAAAAAGAATATGACTATTGTCTACTTTTATTTACTTATTCACTGCTATTACATATAGATTACATGGACCAAAAAAAAAAAAAAAAAAAAAAAAACCTTAGGTTACATTTTAAATGAGTACTAAAATACTAGAAAAATGATATTTTTTCAGGTGAAATTAATCACATTGTCCAAATATAAAAATGTTGAAAAATTAGAAAACAATCTTATATTCAGAGATTAAGAAAGTATCATATAACCTCTTTATATGATATTTGATAATGAGAAAAATGTAATGAGTATCTTGGCTGCTTTTCCACTGATACACTACAAAATGGTAAGTGACTCATTGGCTGAGATAGTGGTTTCTGTTTCCCTTGAATTGAATCACTCCTTAGGCCACAAACCTATGTTTTGCATATACTGTTCTTAAATTATTCTCAGTAATGTCAGCATCCCATGTAATATCAAGAGTTTTGACTCATAAGAAGGGTCAGAGAAAATGAAGTAGGTTGATCATAATGTTCTCTTTTAAGCCCTTAATAAATATAAATTGTGAACAGGTGCTTCAACTTTTAGTTAGGTTCAATTTATTTTCAGTAGGTACAGTATTACCTTAGTATTTATGATTACTGAAAATAAAAGAATATTAAGTAGAGTAAGGAAAATATTCCAATAATTAGGCACTTAGAGCAGACTCTTTGGTACCTGTACTATTTAAAATGCTAGAATCTTAGAAGGAAAACTAAGATAATATGAGAATTTCATATTTCAGAAGGGTTCACCCTGGAGGTTTCAATCTAGCTGTGACTCAGTTTTCCACGATAGCATTAAATGGTCTTCATCTTTGCAGGCCCTGAAATTTAGTTGTGTCAGTTCAATCAAGGGTGATAAGTCCTGGGTAATTAAGTTAGCCAAATCATATCAGTGAGATGTTCTTTAATAGAATGTTTTTTATAAAACATACATTGTTCCCTAAATTATTACCACCATAAGAAAAGGCAAATATTGGCAACCACCATGTGTCTTGTGCAGCTAACGTTCTGATTTTATGAAAGAATACATTTTTTCCACAAGTGAGCAGTTATGTCTTAACAGTTCTGATAAGCCATCATCGGGCCAATGCTCATTTATGGTAATGCCTGTACATCATCTCTTACACTAATGTCTTAATCTATTAGACTTGATATCTGAATCAGCTTTCCAACTTATTTATATACTAATTCATACTATTTTCTTTATGCAAATCACTGCTTTAGGCTCTGGGGACTGTGAAAAATTGGACAGCAATACTACATAAAATGAGAGATGCTTCATTGACAATATTTTTTTTTCCCCAAACTACAAAACAGAATATATTTCCTTGAATAGAAATAGTTGGGGAAGTCTTTCCATTAAGTCATTCAGCAATCAATGTTGAGGACCTACTATAGCCTCAACATTGATTGATTGAGGTAGCAGAACAGGGTAAGATATGGCAAATGGGAAGAATTTTGTTTCTTTTTGTTACAGAGATCTTATAAATCAATGGACTAAAATATGGTAGCCTGGCACTTTTTTGGTGTTCAGTATTGGTTGAATAAATTAGTGAATGTCCAAATGTCAGTCATGTTGAACCTGATTCTAAAGCCAAGATTTTTGTTTAAACCTAAGGATATGGTCCTATATTTGTATCTTTGAAAAAAATTGCATGACCTCTGTAAATTAGTTAGCTAGTGTCTGGCATTTAGTAGGAACTTCTGCTCATATCCTTCTTTTTCCATAGCAAATACAATAGAAATAATCCATATATATTTAAAACAATGAACCTGGCTAAGGATAGGTAAAGATAGGAAAGGAGGGACTTGAAATATATTTTAGAAGTACAAAATGTGATGTAAATGTCTAGTGTAATTTCAATGCTGTATTATTCTGTCATTTATTAACTGGCACCTAAACCTCCAGCCGTATGTGTTGCCTTCCCCCACATATCATTTGTTTTTCAGTTATAGAAAAACACTTGAATCCTTGTGTACACCATATTCTTGGTCCTACTGTGCTCTCTTCCATGTTATTTCCTCTGTTTGGGGATCATGTGAATTGGTAAAAGTTATTATTATAGACAATGGCATCTATCCTAGCTAAACAAAAATAAATATAAAAATTGTGGTTAACACAGAATTATTGGAAAAGCTAAAGAATAGATTTAAGGATGGTCTTTCAGAAAATTCTTAAAAGGACATCACAGTCAGGCCATCAGGGAGACAATGCTTCTGCTCCATGAGGAGAGTTGCAGAATGGAAGGCTGGGTGCCACAGCAGCTGGCTCAAAGGCACCTTGCCTCTCTTCTGCTAGGTGCCAGAAACATGGAGGTTCAAGTTCTGCTTCTCTCTCTCAAGCAATTCAGTGGCAAAGTGGCATATAGGGCATCTTATAGGCAGAACCTAAATCCCACCCAGAACCCGAACTGCAAAAGAGTCTGCAAATTATAGTTCTTGCTTCGCAGATGTGGCACCTTTGAAAGCATTTGGCATGGGTGTTAGTGAGTCAATTTAAAATATCTCTTATAAACTCACTTTCAATGAGTTTCATTTTTCCAGTTTCATTCTTGTTCCTTCATATCAGTCCTTGTTATCCACCCAGATTCACTCAGCTGTTCTTTCATTCATTGTTTGTTCATTCATTAGACCACCATTTACTGAGCACATAATATGTCCACCCATTTGATAACTCAAGCATTCCCTTCTACCAAATTAAACTGGTAAAGCAATAATGACAATGATTTCATTCTATCCCTTAATAGGATACAACTCTCTTTATTCCTCTGAAAAAGTGATTATTCTTTTCCCAAAAAGAGTGTCCCTTTGTGGAGATGGTCATTCCTTTCTTAATTCAATCTCAGTCTTCTTTAGAAACCTGTAATAATTTATTACATTTATAGCTGTGATTATAAAGTTGTAAATTTTAATTATAAATTTAAGTACAATGGGCAAAACTTGCTTAAAAGAAGAGAAAGAAAGTAAAAACCATTGATTAATGTGTGATATAAAGTAACAAGAAAAATAATATGCATATCTATATTTTCCCGATTACTGAAAAGAATCCTGGGGTCATAGTTGTTATTTATTACTTCCTTCTTCCATTATCCATTCTCTGTCCATTTTTCTCAACACCTCTACTGTTTGTGGTTATTTTACCCCACCAATTGACTTAAACTTTCTTCTAGAAAATTCTGAGCCATTTCCAGTTCTGAGAATATTAGTTACCATCATCCTTCATTAACATTTACTACTTGTGATGAAAGTATTAAAAGGCACCCTAGAGATTTCTCTCAGATCCAGATATATTCCTTTGTTCTTCTGTCAGGATCAATCATTCTCAAAGGTCTGAGGAACCTAAAATGGTCAGGTGGCAGGCTCAAGTTCCAAGTCAATGTAACCATTATTTTGTTTGCTTGTAGAAGCATTCTGCTTTTGTGCAGTAAGCCTTCTAACTAACAGGATCCAAAGTTACAGGAACAGGGAGCAACAGCTTTTAGTTCTGGGGGCCTCTGTGTTCTGGTAATGGACCACCTAGAAAACCCAGAATAATTTTCTGATGTCAATATTTTTCATTTAATCACATCCACAAATTGTCTTTTGCCATATAAAATAGCATTCACATCTCTGGGGTTAGGAAGTAGACATATTTGGAGGCCATTATTCAGTATACCACATCACATTAGCACCGAGTGATGGTAGGAGCCAGCTTTGGTGAAACGCAATATATGTTTTTGAACCCATGAATAATCTACATCTCTGTTATCAATATAATTTTATGAGCTCATTACGTAAGCATGGGGTGGGGGTGGGGTGGCAGCAGAAAAAGAAGCTTACATCTGTAGAATGAGTTCTTTTGCCACCATTTACTACAATGGATGTCTTTTGGGATGGCTTTTGTAGAGAATTAAAGTAGGACACAAAATCCTCACACCAAATGCTCATTACAGAGTATCCATTCACATACATCTTCCCCAGAGCTTCTTGTTATTGACATTTCATCTTGCTCTTGCCATTTCACTGATCATCCAAACATTAGTCACTGCCATGAATCAAAGTGAAACTTATCTCTGCACTGATCCAAAGAGAGGGGACAGCGGGTCATGCTGCATAAATTTCTTCCACTTGTTTCTCTTCTCTAGTGTATGCTATGAAGTTGAAGTAGATTACTTTTGGGTGATACCAGGATATCATCTGTATTTTTTATTAGGTTTTATTTTTCTTTAATTAACCAATTTATCAGAAGGAACTCCCCAAGATTGCATTAGGTATGGATTGAAGGAGATATGACAATTTTGCTCATTTAAGAACTATAAGAATCTAAGACAATTGGGGCGCCTGGGTGGCTCAGATGGTTAAGCGTCTGCCTTCGGCTCAGGTCATGATCCCGGAGTCCTGGGATTGAGTCCCGCATCAGGCTCCCCGTTCTGTGGGAGGTCTGCTTCTCCCTCTGCCTCTCTCTCTCTCTCTCATGAATAAATAAATAACATCTTTAAAAAAAAAAAAAGATTCTAAGACAATTGCTAATGCAATTTACTTGCACCCTCAGTCTCTGATGAAACCCACATAAAAAGGCATATCTATTTATTAGTTGTGTATAACACCCAGTTGAACACTATATCAAAAACTAATGATGTACTTTATGCTGGCTAACTGAACATATTAAAAAAAGGAAATAAATTACCAATAACAAAAAGTTATATAAACTATAAAAAAGTCATATCTATGAATTAATCAATTGATCAGTCAATAGATATACCAATTGATCAGTCAATAGATATACCATATATGCCATTTCTACTTTGCTGTTGGAGTTCTTTTGTCATAGCTAAATTTATAATTTAGTGGATCAGATTATACTCTACTCATCATGGGCAGTTCAGTTTCCATAATTGCCTGGTGTCTCTTAGACAAACAGTCTTAACCAGGACCAGGTAATAAGCCAGTTGCTATATATCAAAAGTTATTGCAGTATAATTTCTTCAAGGAAAAGAGTGTACTCCCTATTGTGGCTTGACAGAAACATCTGTATCTGCTGGAGACGCTTGACCATTAGCGAATCAGCTGGGTTATAAGGTCTAGATAAAACTCATTTGCACTGATTCTAAACTTGCTTCAGTCTTCTCTTGGTTCTCATAGTGCATTTGGTTAGTCAGCACACCAAAGTGGCATATTTTTGGCCACCAGACGTACCCCAAGAACATCAAGCATTGCCTATGTCTATTGATTACTTACAGAATTTGGAAAATACATCTTGCCCTTTACTTTAAAGAATCTATCTTAACATGCCCACATCAACACATACCTGGAAACTTCACAAAATGGCAAGACCCTTAATTTGTTTTGGTCCATCTCCCATCTCTAGCACCTGTGTCTTATAGGAACCATCTAAGATATTTACTTATACCTTAGAATGCAGAGGGAAAAATAGAAGAAAGAGGATATGATACCTGTGATACTGTAACTTACAGACATACATTTTTGGTAATTCAAATGACCATATTTTATTTATTTATCTATTTATTTATTTATTTATTTATTTATTTATTTATTTATTTATTTAT
>NW_023270825.1:16648841-16686805 GCF_011800145.1 Mirounga leonina | reverse complement strand
TATTTATTTATTTATTTATTTATTTATTTATTTATTTATTTATTTATTTATTTATTTATCTATCATATATATTTGGTCTTTGTCCACAGTTTCTGGCTCACAGCTCCCCAAACCTTGGAATTTCCTAAGTGTTAAGGGCAAGAAAGGTGTCTTTTGTCATGTTAATGAATGTGGTTTGGGACTACACCCAAGGGCAAAAGCTGGTTGTCAGAAGGACCAACCATGTAATTGGAGAGATGGAATTTTCAGTCCATCCCTGACCTCCATGGAGGGTAGAGGAATTGGAGGTGGAATCAGCCAATGGCCAATGTTGTAGTCAATCAGGACTTCAATGAAGCATCCATAGACACCCAGAGGTTTGGAGAATTTCCAGGTTGGTGAACATTTGGAGATGTAGTGAGACTGGCACACCATGAGAGGGCATGGAAACCCCAAGTCTTTTCCCTTTTTCTCATTCTATGTATCTCTTCATCTGGCTGTTGACTCACATCCTTTATCACATCCTTTATCATATCCTTTAATAAATTGGTAAGGTTAAGTGTTTCCTTGAATTCTGAGAACTACTCTAGTAAATTAATCAAACCTAAGGGAGGGGGTTGGTGGAACCTCTAATCTGTAGCTGGTGGTCAGAAGCACAGGTAAGAGCTTGGAGCTTGCAACAGTCCTCCGATGCTGGAGTGGGGGGTAACAGGAGGCAGTCTTGTAGGACTAAACCCTTAACCTATAGAATCTGATGCTATTTTGGTGTAAATGGTGTCAGAATTGAGTTGAATTCTTGGCCATTCTGCTGCTGTTCAAGGGTTTCTTGTTGTCACGTCCTGCCGTGTTGGAAATGAGTCTGGGAACACTTAAAGAATACCAAGTTGGTCAACAGATAGTCTGCAGTTCAACTTAAGTTCTTCAGGGATGGGACTTTTTTTATTTTTTTTTTTTTAAGATTTTATTTATTTATTTGCGAGAGAGAGAATGAGAGACAGAGAGCATGAGAGGGAGGAGGGTCAGAGGGAGAAGCAGACTCCCTGCTGAGCAGGGAGCCTGATGTGGGCCTCGATCCTGGGACTCCAGGATCATGACCTGAGCTGAAGGCAGTCGCTTAACCAACCGAGCCACCCAGGCGCCCAGGACATTCTTTTAAACATGTTCTCAGACTTTAGTGAGTACAGGAGTGAATGAATGAATGAATGAATGAATGAATGAATGAATGAATGAATGAAACATTGCCTAGATCAATTTGTTCACAGCGAGACTTAAGCTTTAAGTATTATTGGGAAGAAAGAGTGACGCATTCCTCTAGATTGCCTTCATAAGGACAGATACACAGCTTTTGAGCCAATGATTTTATCCCAGTGTTTACCAGTGTAGCAATTAAATGACTCAAATCCATGACACTTCAAGGCCTGTGAGAAAGCCAAGATGATTTTGCTGTCACTTTTACATTTTGTCAATATCTGTGAATACAAGGCACCTGGGTCAGCAGTGGAGTTGCAGATTCACTGTCTATATCAAGGGATTTCATGTCCAATTAAGTTGAAGAACCACTGAACCTGAACACAGTTCTTCTTACCTTACCATGTTTGGACTGGTTGAAATGGGCTTTAAACATTTGGGACTGCATTTAACAGTATATTTAACTTTCATCATTGTACTAAATTTCTGGAAATTTCTGGAATTTGGGACCTGCTATTTATGTTTCTCATTAAATTATTTGTTCTGCCTTCCATTTTCCTTCTTTAATACATACTCTTGAGAAGTCAGTTGGATTAAAGCAGCATATTTTTTTTTTCTAAGATGGCGGTTTCTTCTTTTCTATTTATTTATTTGTTTATTCAAAAATATTTGTTGGGAATCTGCTATGTATCAATTATAATTATAAGAAGTCATGAAGGGGCGCCTGGGTGGCTCAGTCGTTAAGTGCCTGCCTTCAGCTCAGGTCATGATCCCAGGGTCCTGGGATTGAGCCCCACATTGGGCTCCCTGCTCTGCAGGGAGTCTGCTTCTCCCTCTGACCCTCCTCCCTCTCATGCTCTCTGTCTCTCATTCTCTCTCTCGCAAATAAATAAAATCTTAAAAAAAATAAAATAAAATAAAATAAATGTTAAAAATAACATCAGATAGTTATACATCCTGTGAAGAGATTTAATTTAGATAATGGAATAAGGAGTAGCCTTATATTAGTTATTCAGAAAAATCTCTATAGAGCAATACATTTGGCAAGGAATCTGAATGAAACAAAGGGAAAAAATGTAAATGTTGAAGGGGAAGGAGCATTCAACGGGACAAGCTAACACAAAGTTTGGCAAACTGTTTCTACAAAAGGTCAAATATTTTAGGTTTTGTGGAGCAGGGTGTCATGACAACTAAACTCTCTTGTAGCACAAAATGAGCCACAGCAAAAATATAAATGAAGGGATGTCACTTTGTTCCAATAAAACTTTATCTTTAAAATCAGGTGGTAGGCTGGATTTGGCTCTCAAACTGTAGTTTGCCAATTCTTGTGTTAATAGAAGGACCCTAAATTGTAACCAAACAAACTGGGCATGTTAGAAGAACTCAAAGAATGGCCTGATTTCACCCTTTTGGATGGGTAAAGGGTGTTATGAAATAAAGTGGGAGCTGCAAACAGTGTCAGGGTCATACAAAATAAATAAAGGGGTGCCTGGGTGGCTGAGTCATTGGGCATCTGCCTTCGCCTCAGGTCATGGTCCTTGGGTCCTGGAATTGAGCCCTGCATCAGGGTCCATGCTCGGCGGGAGGCCTGCTTCTCCCTCTCCCACTCCCCCTGCTCATGTTCCTTCTCTCGCTGTGTCTCTTTCTGTCAAGTAAATAAATAAAATCTTTAGAAAAAAATAAAAATTAAAGAAATTGGATCATATTTTAAGGTTATGATAAATTATGAATTTGGCAACAAATTCTTTCTGTACAGGTATCCATACATCATTTTGTGTATTTAGTGTGCCCTTCCAATCTGATTTTGGGATTGCACAGCTCTAATGCACTGGGACTAGTTTTCAATTCTGCTTCTAGGAAGGATTTTCTTTTATAAAAGTTCAGGTTCACTCTAACTGCTCATGAAGGATAGATTATAAAGTAACAAGAAAGAGGATAGGATGGCTTGTTAAAACCATGTCAATAGTACAGAAAGACTTGATGTCAGAGGGATAATGAAGATTCAGGACATGTTTTGGGAGTGGTTTCAATAGAGTATCATAAGGGGTTGAATGTGGGGAGTGAGGAAACAAAGAAATCTGGAATCACATATCAATATCATAATTAACATGATAGAATGGTGGCATTGACCAGTGAGATGAGGAATGTCTGAGGATCAATTATCTCTGAAGTCAATGACAATCAAGAGATTTGTTCTGGCCCATTTCAGTTTAAGGATCAACACGATACCTAGAACCAAAAGAGATTTCTACTTTCATGGCTAATTTAGTCTTTCTGCTTAAGCAATCAAACCTAAGTCTTTTAGGTTTTTACTTGAAGTTGCCAAATTTAGTCTAATACCTAGAACTGTTGAAAAAATACTATTAAGACATAACAAGTAGAACAGTGAGGAGAGAAGAGATGCAGAGGTAGAAAAATGAGAAAACCTTTTCAGAATTAGACCTAAAATTTCTGGTCACTGTAAATCATGTTTCACTCCTATTTGGGGCAATATTTATCTACCTCAGAACCCCTCCTGTATCTTAACTGAACAGATCTTCACGGAATGATAATTTTTTCTCCTTCTAAAAGTGCTAGAGTGGAAAAACCACTGCATTAGGAGTTGAGCAAGGCAGGGCTGGAATCGTGGCTCCACCACTAACCAATTCTGTGATCTTAGACAAGTTATAGAGCCTCTCCCCTCAATTTTCCTCTCTCTATATAGTACAATTTAACAATTCTTATTCAAAGGCCTTTTTAGAAGATTTAATTGGTTTAGATTAGCTTCACTTTTGTTAGATAGTGTTTATGATAGATTAGTATAAAATTATGGTCTTGAGAGGTCTTCAGGATCAGGCTTGTGTCCACATTACAAACTCCAACTCTACCACTGTCCTTCTTTCTTACTGCACTTCAGCCACAGGAGTTTGGGAATTTTTTTTTTCCCTGCATCTGGAACATACCATGTGATCCTTGTCTGAGACTTTGCATTTACCCCACTTCATTTTCACATGGCCTAATCCTCCCTGATCTATAAGATGCCAGCCTAGATGTCAAAAAAAGGTATTACTTGTCTACTGGAACATTGAGTTTCAGGATTTTTTTTTTTCCATAGCACTTAAAATTTAGCTTAATTTATTTAATCTATTTAATGTTACTATCTTTCTTCCCTACTAGAACATAAGCTTCATGAGACCAGGGACGTTTATCTTTTTTTTTTTTAAATCAAAAACCAAGATTTTTTTTTTTTATCAAAAACCAAGATTGTAAGAGAACTGATTAATTAGCCCCACCATCTTCAATACAGTATTGGCACCATAAATAATAGTTAATATTATTATCATTTTATTATGGTCTCATTTTGAGAAAGCATTTTTGAATTCCTCAGTAGTCCTCTGCTTTAAATAGACTGTCAAAGAAAAATCTCTCAAATAAGCTTTTCTGAATTTTTCCAACTTATCAAAAAATGGCCCCAATGGAACTGTCTTCCTCTGTAACAGAACCAATTAGTCTAACAAGTTTTGGTTTGACTGAAAGGTTCCAGTTTGCCTTAGATATCTGGGCCTTGATTTGTATTTTTTTGGCACAGAAATTTGCCCTCTAGTCCCTTTCATAATTACAGAACAAATCTCCACTCATTTACTCTATTTTTATTTCTTCTTTTCCTCCTTTCTACCCTTCCTCCCTCTCTTCTTGTTTTTCCCCTTCTTTTCATTATTCTTTCCTTATTTCCTACCCTTTTGTCTTCCTACATTTAATCAACTAATCAGGCATTACTCTAAATGCTGGAGGTAGAATCACAAACATGACAGAGAAAACCCTGCTCTAATGGAACTCACACTCAAGTATGGAAGACAAGCAATAAATAACAGATGAGTGAGGGATCTGTGGAGTTCTATTCAGGAAGAACATTCCAGTCCAAGGGGGCAGGAAATGCAAATGCTTAGCATGTTTACAGTGAATAAGGATATCAGCCTCATACATAAGTGGAGAAGTTGTTGGAAATGACATTTGAAAATTAGCCTGAAGTAAGACCATTACAACCCCTATATCTTACTCTAAATACAAAGAAAAAGATTAAAGAGTTTTGACAGGATAATGGCTTAACCTGATTTACATTTTGACAGGTTTGTTCTCTTTTGTGTGCACCACAGAATGTAGGGGGTCAAAGGTGGAAGCAGGGAAACCAGATAGGAGGTTCCTGTTGTGGCCCAGGTGGGAGATGACCATGGTTTGGAATGTAATATAATCATAAGCTAGTGAGTCTTGGGATCTATTTTCAAGGTGAGGCCAATAGAGTTTGCTTGTGGTTTAGTTACAGTGTATGAAGAAGAGAAATCAAGCTTGACTCTACAGTTTGTTTTCTAAGCAATGTTGTAAATAGTAATGCTATTTACTTGGAAGAGGAAGAATGAATTAGGATAGAAAATCTAGAGTTCAGTGTTGACATGTTAAGTTTGATGTGTATCAAGGATTTATAGTTCTACATGAATCCAGAGGTTAGAAGAAAGATGAGGTTCAGCTCTAAAATTTAAGAGTCATCTGCATAGTGATGATGATGTTAAAAATCCATGGCTTGAATAAGGTCACAAAGGGTCTAAGTGTACTTGTGAAAAAGCCCAGAATATTGATTTGGGAGTGTTCCCAAATTGGGAAAGAAAATGATACTGAATAAAAGAGATTGAGGCAAGGAGCCACTGAGATTAGAGGAAAACCAAGAGTGTTTTTCTGTCATGGTAAGGGAATAAATATGGAAGGTGAATGCATGAGGAGAGACCACTTGATGAAATGTTTTCTTTCTCTCTAGGTTCTATCTAACCATGCTGCTCTCCTGCTCACTACACAATTACTATGGCTAATAGACCTTGTGGTAGATTCCATGTTCACTACCAAAATGATCTGTTGACAAAAGCCCAGTCATCTGACAACTTTATCTGACATAGCTTCTCATTACACCTCACATAAGAACATAAGATATCATTTTGGACAACTGGATGTATTACGTCTTCTGTAAATTGAAGATAGTATTTATTTATTTTTGTTACTATATTAGTTCAATGAAATGATGCACCTTAAAACTCTTTGAACATTATACAGTACTCTATTAATGCCAGGATTCTTTGCTATTATTTGTAAAGGAAGCCAATGGTAGGGAGGAAAGTCAAAGAGAAGGAAAGATAAAGTTTGGTTTGTTTCCTTTTTGATTTGGAATGAATCGCTGGGTGTACTTAGTCTCTGTTCCTTTTCTTTAACATGAGTTTTCAACTTTGCTACTCATAAGTTTAAGTCTTATAAAGTGTTTCCTGCTGAAATGCCATGCTGACTGTTATTCAGCAGCAAATAAATATTGCTGTCCTCACTAATTTGAAACAGTATGAGTTTTAAACCTCTAGCTGTGGGAGATTTATTAAGATTACAGTTTTCATCATCATCCCTTCAAGTCCATCAAGATAGGTCAAAGCTGTATAATTTTTTTTAAACTAACAGCAATTTCCATTCTTTTTAGACTATGCTTTCTGAGCCAGCAATATTGTTAGAAACACAAGCTTAAAGTAAATGAAACAGATATCCACATATCCTTGTAAATATTTTAACCTGACCTCTGTATTTGGATGTAAGAAAAATTGTTGACTATTTCATTTAACCATAACTATGAACACAAAGTATTCCTTAGTAAAAAAGCATACTTTCTACACACTAAGTTATTTTTATGCTTTCTTTTTAAATAGTTATTTTATAATAGTTAAGTTAAAATGAAAACATGCAATCTTGCCATTCACTCTGAAATGGTGAATATTGGTAAGAAACTCTTTTTTAATTTTTTAATTTTAATTATTGTAATTTTCTAAGTATCATTTCAAAGAACTGCCTAATTATCATATTTATTGATTTAGAGTAAGTGGCCTCTGGCAAATGATTAAATGGTAAATGGAACCATTTTGTTCTGATTTCATTAATACTCATGGAAACTGAGGTTCGAGAATACTTTAATGATTATGATGGTCAATGCATAGAATAGCTTGAGAAAAATTCTAGAATGTTTCAAGAAAAACAATTGATGGAACAACAGCCAGCATTTGAAATGACCCTTCTCTTTTTGGATAGATTTAAATTAACACTCAAGTGAGAGTTAGTATCTTGCCTAATAGACTAGTCATGATTATGAAATTTTGAGAACAAATTGTATCATTATATAACAAATCCAATTTTAAAGGCATTAATTGAGTCATTTCTTTCTAAGATATTACAATGAATACTTTTATAAGGAAAAAATGACTCCTCTAAAACTAATGACCAATTAAACAATACAGTAACCCTTGTTATACATAGGTTTTCACTCAATATTTATTTAGGTGAGTAAATATATCTATTATATAAGTCTAAGTTGTCAGGTTAGAATAATTTACTTTTAGTGATTTTTGCATATTTATACATAGCAATGAGTATTAGATTTCAAGAAAATCACCTTATGTACTTTGTAAAAGATAGTACTTCAGTTGTACTAACAAGACATGGCAGAAAATCATTAATTATCAGGTTTATGTTTTACCCATGTATTCTTTCCCTCTGGGGGAAAAAAAAAGTTTATTTTTTTATTCCCATTTTTGAAATAGCTTAGAAAAGTAGAAAAAACACTGAACCATTTTATCACTTGTGATCCCACACAAATCACTTAAATTTTTATGACTACTTTGCTGCCCCTGGAAAGTAATTAAAATGATTTAAACCTATGTGACCAAACCCCTCCCACTCATTACACTTCTGCTTATTTTCATGAATTGCTCCATAAACTCAAGATATGAATATGGTAGCATAGTTTTCTATGTAATTATCAAAGCCCCCTTATGCTTTATAGGCTGAAAATCTAACACTGCCCTCTTGAGCTACTCTACACTTCCTTCAACTCCTCAGGAAAATCACTTGTTTACTTGGTCCCAGTTACTTCTGAGGCCAGGCAGATAAGAAAGCAAAGAGTGGACACATTTCCATTGTTTCTCACTGTCACAGAGAGTCACTGTTGAAGACTAATAGTGTCTTGTCCCTTGAACATTGTCCACCCTTTGGTGGTGCCAGGTCTTGAGTGTGATTCATTCACTGTGGGGCCACACATATAGGCTCTGAATCTCTCTCTTTCACTCTTTATCTCTCTCTCCTTCATTTTTCATCCCCATTCTTCCTCAAAGTACAACATCTTAACCTGATGGCTGGGTCTAGAGGGCTTTTTAGCCCAGCTATGTTGGATGTCAACCCTACTCTTCATCCTGGCCCCTTAAGCCATTGTACTGAGTCTACATTACTAGCTCAGTTTTCCGTATTCAACATTTTTTACTTTAGGATACTCTCACTGAGTCTTGGCTGGGTTTATCCAGCATTACTCGAATTTTGTAACCTGGGAAGTAAGAGCTGGTGCCTTCTATTGTAGAAGATCCTGAGCTCTGAAGCAAAATGAGCGATCTATAAAGTAGGGAACTGAAGCAAACATATCAAAATGTTAACAACCAAATTACAGAACATTAACTTTGTATCCATGCTAGTATTAGTGAATATTATCTGCACTGGAAGATTTACTTCAAGGGACCTTTAGTCATCACCATAGTCAGAAAAGATGTGGCCTTTTAAGTAATCCCTCTGATGGGTAATTCATTTGAATCTTTCCCTACACAAGTATCATGAGAATTGTGTACATCAAAACATTGTAAATTCTAAAATGTTAGGCTTACTAAGGTAACTCAGCTTCTCTACACACATATTCCCAAATGGTATAGTGCATATGGAGAACTAAGCCCTTTAGTCAATGGTCCTATTCATTTGCAAATGTACAGATAGAATCTACAAGTACAGAAAACAATTGTTTTGTAATTATTAAAAGATGGAGTATATGTATATGTAATCTTATTCATGTCATTATTTGTAGTGTTTTAATTCTATTTTATTTTAGTTTTAAATCAATTAAATGTATCAATTGAATTGAATTAAATTAAATATAAAATATATGATTTAGGGGCGCCTGGGTGGCTCAGTTGGTTAAGCGACTGCCTTTGGCTCAGGTCATGATCCTGGAGTCCCGGGATCGAGTCCCGCATCAGGCTCCCTGCTCGGCGGGGAGTCTGCTTCTCCCTCTCCCACTCCCCGTTTGTGTTCCCTCTCTTGCTGTGTCTTTCTCTGTCAAATAAATAAATAAAATCTTAAAAATATATATATATATGATTTAAAATAATTATTTTCTTAGTGTACTGAATTTAATGATTTCTTAATTCAAAAAATGTATTAGATAATTCTTGTAGAACATTAAAAAAATTTGTATCCAAACCAACCAAAACTCGCAGTATGCTAATAAGTGGGCTTTAAAACAAACTCCTAAAGTTATTTCTTTTCTTTAAGTATGATAGTACTTGAATACAACTTACAATTTGAATTTTTTTTGAATATTTGGTGTATGGGTTAAAAACAGTACTGAGTAGAATAATAAATATTTTGCTACTGCACATACATGATGTTGGCTTCATCTTCATATTGGAAAGTCCTCCTCTGGATTATATAGCTCCATCCTATTCTTGTTTCCCATCCTAATTTTTCACCCACGCTTTCTTTTTAATTTTTCTTTTTAAGAATACCCTCATTCCTCTAGCTCTGAGTGAAAGTATACTGCTAACCCTCTTGTAATTTTCTCACTATGTGCACTTTTTACTTCCAGCATTTGAATGAGATAAATTTCTGCCACAGACTATGTAGCTCTCAGGATGGGGCAAGAAGGGTTCCAGGGGATTCCAAGAGGCTTGTGGGGGTGGGCATGTATAAAGACTTCAAATAATTAGCTGAATCTCTCAAGTCTTCTTGAAAATGAGCCACCTTCCTTTGTTTGCTTTATTACATCTTTTTTTCTGTCAAAAGTTTAAATGTGGTCACCTAACCAAATTTCCTTCTTTATCTGCTACCTAATATAGAATGTTGTAAAGTATGAAGTGGCATTGAACCAAAGGATTAAATTTGAATTCTTAAGCCCACATTTACTACTTCATGAGCTTAGGTAGGTTTACCTTTAGTCTCATCTCATTACATGATGCTACTACTTCCTCACTATATGTTGCTGCTCCATTGGATATCACCTCCTCATTATGTGATATTACTACATTTATTGTGAAAATTTATATTAAAGATCCTATCTGTTTGGTTCACTGTTAATGTTCAATGGATGTTAGCTGAACATAAATAGGTGTTGGTGAATAGGTATGTAAATGAAGTTGGCTACATTTGAAAAGAAATTATTGTTTCTATTGTAATTTTTGATAAGTTTCTAATTACTTGTCTTGCTGAATTTTAGGTCACTTTAAACATATCAATTTATTCATTGAGCATTTCCCATGTGTCTAGTATTTATAACATTGTGCTAAGTATCGTGGCAAAGGGGACTCAGATTGGCGAAGTAGTTATGAGACCTTGTTTCTTCTCATTGATTCAGCTTTACCTCTTCTTTGCTCCCAGAGCTTTTGTGCTTAGTTCTGTTTCCTTAACTAATAACAATTTTAGCTAAGGAACTATATTTTTTTCACCCCAGGTTTTGTCAAATAATACATTCTCAAGAATATTTATTAAAAGAAGGAATAATTGAATAAAGCAAGAAGAGTTCAAGGGGTTACTGACTTTACAATGGATGTGAATGGATGCTCAAGCAGAGCTGGTGTGACTCAAGATTTCTTTCCCCAAATGCTTGACAATTTTTCTCTGCCATAAGTTTTGGCATCCAATTCTATCAATTATGAATTGAGCATCATCTTTTAAAATAAAGGCACCTGAGAAGGAATTGAAGGCTATCATTCTTGCATCATTATAAGCTAATGATTTTGTGTGCATTTGCTTCCCCAAGCTCTAGGCTCCAAAAGTATTTGTTGTAATTAAAATAAAATTAGTTTGTTTTCCTCCCACACCTAAGTTTAGCTGCACCAATTCAATAGGAGTCTGGGGAGGAGATTAAGACTCTTTTGAGATCCTTGAAGGAATTGTATGCACTTTTCAGTGAGCTTGAGTAGGGTACTACATTTGATTGATTAAAGCTAATTGAAAATATTTTGTGAAATAGATTTTGCCATCCTGGCTTAAGAACCTAATTACCAATACGAACATTGAATACATGGAAAACAAAAAAATGATCCAGATTTCTAATTACTCTGGATTGTTTGAACAGGTCCTTCCTGTAATTTTATTTTTTCCTCATGCAGCAATAAAGTTATATTGTGCTTTAGGTGATTGAGGCAATATATGTTGTAAGATAATTAATCGAAAAAAGTAAGATCAGTGATTAATAAAATAGTTTACTGCCTAACAACTGCTGAAGAGTTTCACATTATTTCTGTTAATTCTTACCAAATCCTTATGAGATTAGTAATACTATCACACTATTCTATAGACAAGGAAAGGGACCTGGAAGGAAGAAAGAAAGTCAATAAATGATAGAGCCAAAATTCGAAACCAGGTGTCTCAGTGCATTTCAGCATCGTTGCATTGCACTGAACCCATAGTCATCTATCCATCAAAGATCAGTGGGTCCTGTCTTTGTGCCTGGCACAGTGCCTAGGTAGAGTAGTGGACAATGCAAACATTCTTGTTCTTATCTTATACAGTTTAAATCCCCATGGAGGGAGAGAAATTACACGAATAAACATACAAATATGTACTTACATGTTGCCATCTATTATTTGAAGTAAAAAGATAGGTATGATGAGAGAGAAAAAGGGATGCAACTTAATTTAAATAATGTAATGATAATGTTGGAGTGGTCAAGAAAGGCTACCTGGGTAGGTCTAATGGAGGCAGGGTTTTGTGGGGTCTTATAGGATGCATATGATGTAGATATACTAAAGGAAAGGAAAGGGATTGTAAAAGGACAAATACTTTAAGAATCCATGAGAGTAAATGAGGCTGGTTCTTTCCAGAGACTGTGAGATTAGTCTGGGTGGGCTCTGTGTGTGCTTGGTCCTTGAGCTGGCTGCAACATCAAAGCCAAAGGGTTTTAGAGATCCTGCCTGAACTTGTTTGCCAAGCCCTTCTCTGGATGCCCTTATACCATAAATTTAAAGCAGCTGAAGCTGACTCACCCTCATCTTGTCTCCCTTTGGTAGGCAATGCTATTTATCTAAATTCCCTGGAAGTTTTCTCTTATAGACGTTTTCAGTTTTCCAGGGGCTTTTCTGACAATAGTTTTCTCACAGCTTGAAAAGGAACAGATAAACTCTAATTTGAGTTCCACCAAATAGTTTCATTATCCACTAAGCTTTTGGAAAATGTCTATTTCATGGATTATAGTCTGTGGAATAAGTGTTTATATTTCATGGAATATACTCCATGGAAAAATCAGTTTGGAAAGCACTGCATACTATACCTCTGAGATCATGGTCTCCAGTAATACATAAAACAAACAAAGAAAAACTGATCAAAGTTGCACCAAAAATCATGTTTCATTTTCTTTTTTTTTTTTTTTTCTCTACTAACTCTCATGTTTCATTTTCTTCAATGCAGTAGTTGTCTAAGTCGTTTGATCATGGATGGAAAACTTTTCTGTTACTCTTGAGGTTCTTTAAGAACTTTACCTTCTAACTCATAGTTTGAGAAGAGCGGCTTCAGCTCCATCACATAAACCTCAATACATAGAACTCTCTCTAAGGAAGGCAGTTTGCTTCTTAAATTACCACTAGATAAAATCAGATATGAGTAAGCAACTAATAATTCAACTACATTGATATTTTGTTGGCATGTAATCAAATCAATTTACATGGAACTGAAAAGCTATTCATGTGTTTAATCCCATCTATTACTTTTGTACGATTTTAATTGACCCACCTATTAATCAATTTGGGGGAAGCCAATCCTATTGGGGGGAAAATTTGTACATGTATTTCATTTCAAAGTCTCTCCTAAAAATCGATCCTAAATATAATGATCAAAAATATAACCTTGTATCTTCTTAATATCTACCATCAACATACATTTTTAAATTAGTATTCTCTCCTACAACTTATCCTGTCTAACATTTTGAGAAATTAACAGTTTTTAATAAATTAGTCTAAGCTTTCTTTTTTCAATATGTAAATTAATTCCAATTCTTAATTATGTCTTCTTAATTCAATTTTCTTCCCTTTAGCCATAGGTACACTTATAAAATATTTTAAAGATTGTCTTGAAGTGTAGTTATTAATATATCTCAATTTTAGTTTAAAAATTTACTCTCTTCCAAAGTCATGGAGTCTCAGGATCAAACGAACTTTGTAATACTTGCTCTGCTTTGTTCATTATATCTTGAGGTGCCCCCTAGGTTGCCTTGGACTTCATACACTCCATGCTGGGATCATCTGTTCTTTTTTCTAATTTGAGTTTTCCAGCTCTTTTTTTTTCTCCTCTTAAATTTGTTTTAAAATAATAACACCGGGGCGCCTGGGTGGCTCAGATGCTTAAGCATCTGCCTTCGGCTCAGGTCATGATCTCAGGGTCCTGGGATCGAGTCCCACATCGGGTTCCCTGCTCAGTGCAGAGCTTGCTTCTCCCTCTCCCTCTGCCACTCCCTCTGCTTGTGCTCTTCTATCTCTCTGTCAAATAAATAAATAAAATCTTTAAAAAAAAAAAAGGAAAATAATAACACCACCATTTTGAAACACTTGGAATATAGTTTTTGATGCATTTTCTCTTTACTTCTGTCAGAATTAATTATGTATTATGTTGTAATTTTTTTTTCTAGTCCATGTTTGGGTAAAATAATATTTGTTGAGACAGGAACAATGGTACTCAAGATAAATTACTCAAGAATGTTTCAGAACACCTTCTAATACTTTGAAATAATATAGGTGCAAACAATTTACAGATTGTGAAGTGATATAAAGCTGCTATACTGGAGACTAAAGTGTGCCAGTTGACATTTAGGCTGAGTCCTGAAGAATGAGAATGAACTAGTCATGCAAAAATCTCACTGAAAACAGTTCTACTCAGAAGGAATGGCAGGTGCAAAACCCTAGGTCAGGAAATATCATGGCATGTTTAAAGAACATTAAAAACAAAAAACAAAAACACCACCCACAACATCTTGGACTATAGTGAGAAAGAGCAGAAGTGATAAGAAGTAAGATAAAAAAAAAAAAATGGCACCTCAGATCCTTTAGGGTCTGGTACGCTATAACAAAAGGTATTGGTTCTATTTTATGTGCAAAGGGTACATCAGAATGTTTTTAAGCATAAAAATGATATAATCTGACTTATGTCTTATAAGTATTAATCTGAATGAAATATAGAAAGATGATTATAGAAAGTGTGGCATAAGCAGTAGTTTCAACCAAATATTCCATTTTTCATATTTCTTGGAGTTGAATGGGGCCTTGTCACTGATGGGCTTAGTCAGCAAAAACCCCATGGACAGGTCTCCAGTCCTTCATGTTTTGCGCCACAGCAATGGAAGAGGCTGAGTGCTCCAGATACTACTTTTCTAAGATGGCAGAGTCCCAGTCAACCTGGGCCCCTAAGTGACTATATGCAGCAGAGTCCCTCAAAAATCCATAAGAAACATGTAATAGGAGCATGAAATGAATAATAGTTGGGTTAAGCCACTGCAATTTTGGAATTGTTTGTAACCACAGCATAACCAAACTTATTATGGGTAATACAGAGAGCAATGTGGGAAGAGAAAACAAGATAAATATTGTAATAGTTTCTGTGAGAAGCAATGTTGTCTTGAATTACTGGTGGTTGCAGTGTAGAGAGATCAAATTGAAATGGATTTGAATTATATTATGTAAGTAAAGCAAACAAAACCATTGGGCAGGTTGGATGTTCTGAGTTTCTTCTAAGTGGTGTTAGTCTATTTTATCGATTGTCTGTTGGAACCTGAAACCCATTCCCAAACTGATCTCTACTATCACCTCTGTAGCAAGAGCTAGAAGCGTGGAACCTGCATTCTCTAGACTCTCTCAGAGGCAGGGTTCCATTTATGCCCTGCAAATGGAAAATTATTGTTAAAGATTTGATAGGATGAGAAGAATGATGAGTTGCCTTGGCTTCAGTGTGGTGGTGTGAAAGCTTTGGAAGATGGCAAAGAGGAGATTTTTGCTAATAGATTCCAAGCATCAACATGTGAATCAACCTATTTGATGCTGAGAACCTTGTTTGGGGTTGACAGTGATTTCTGCTCCTCAGGATTTCTGGAAAGGCAGCAACAATTTCCTTGATCTTCTCTGTCCCTACTCACCCAACAGTTTCAAATGCTTCTAATTCTTTGTATTAAAATTCCTTCTTAATGGAAATACCTAGAGTTGTTTCTGTTTTCCACACAAACTGTTCATTACCCAGTATGATACAGCATATCTATTTTCTAACAAATCACCTTAGTAATCAGAGGAAACCAAGGCTCAGAAGGTTAAGGGCATTGTCTAAAATCCTTTCATTATAATTGGTGTAACTGGACGATAAAGCCAGTTCATAACTTGTGATTCATAACTTGTGCTCTTTCTATGATAGCGTGTCTCTCTAAATCTTAATATTCTTCCCTATAAAATGGAATTTTAAACAATCCCCTTGTAATCTCTGAGACTATGACTGACACGATCACAATTTATACATTCTTACTCCAACAATGAAGTTTCTGCTTATAAGGAAATGATACCTACTGTCGCATCTCGGCACATTTTTATTTTCCATCTGATTCTCATTTTTGCATAAAGCTACCAAATCAGATTTCATAATTTGAAACCCTTTGAATTTGCTGGTTTAGCTTACAGGTAAATGATACCATGCAGAACTGCTGTTATGAATTCAATAACACCACAGTGAGAAATGAGAAAATAGACATTATTGAAGAAGTGGGGGAAAAGGTTTTAAAGAACTGATTTTTGAGTCAAATGCCTTTCATCGCAGAGAGAGGGACATTAAGGAAATGCCTAAGGTAAGCAGAATGTTGTAGCTGTGGGTTTTTGGTTTCTTTTTTTTTTTTTTGTAAAGATATTTTTCTCAAATGTCCTGAGAACACGTATTTTTTTTTAACTTCTCAAAATAAACTAACTTTCTTCTTCATAGTCAGGAGTGTCCTTTTCATTTCAGACAAGCTTTAGGTATAAATAGGATGGGCAAGTACTTGGTTGCAAATAGTTGATTAAGAGAAATAAGAGAAGCAGACACACATACACTTAGACCCCATGAGTAAATGGCATGTGAGTCATATATAGAGGACAATAAACCGTGTTTTAGGTTTCACTGAGTGGCAGTCCCAAAAGAACAGAATGGTCCTAAAAATCAAGTGAGATTATTCAAATATCGTTCTGTTATTTATAGTATATACAGCACGTTAGTCTGCTCAGGCTACCACAACAAAATATTGCAGACAGGGTGGCTTACACAATTTAAATTCTCACATTATGGAGGCTGGAAGTCCAAGGTCAAGGTACCAGCAGCAGTGGTTTCAGGGAGGCCTCTCTTCCTCTTCTTATGAGGACACAAGTCCTATTGAATCAGAGCTCCACCCTTAGGACTACATGTACCCTTCATGAACTCCTGAAAGGCTCTATCTCCAAATATAGTCATGTTGGGGTTTAGTACTTCAACATGTGAATTTGAGGGGAGACATAATTCAGTCCAAAGCATATAATTAACGAGGATTCAATAAATATGTGTAGAAATGAATTTGAGACTAATACATTATAGATGGAAATTATGATTTATATCATAATTATATCAGTTTCCAAGTGACCATTACAAAATATTTCCTAAAATATGGACAGAAATACCTCTTCAGTTACAAAGTCAGAGGGCTCAGAAACAAAATACCATTTTTATGTTTTAACAGAAACTTGGTCAATATTTTTCCTTATATTTTTATTCACAATTTTGTGAACGAAGCTAATATGTGATTTTTATCTTCTATTGGGTCCATTTTCATTGCTCATTTTAAGTATAATTAAATAAAACAAAAACAAAAACAAAACAAACAAAAACCCAAAGGCAATAGCATTGATCTTCAATGACCCTGCTTTCTGGAGAAAAGAGGTACTCCTAAGCTTAGAAGTGAAAGGCACCAAAAAAGGATAAAAGCCTAGATCAGTCTATGTAAAATTAAAATGTTCTGTTGATAATAATCCATTTTAAAAACTGTATCACGTACTGAGGAAAAACAGCTAACTACAAATATAATACTTGAAATGCAGAGAATTCACGATGAAGGAAACAGAAAAATATTCCTTCGTACTGATAATCAAGAAGATACAATTCATATCCTATTTCTCACCTGAAATAGTAGTTCAAAATGCAGACAGCTTGTCAGTGAAAAAGATGCTCTCGTATGTTGTTGGAGTGGGTGTAAATAAGAGCACTGACTTCGGAAAATATGACGACTATATATTGGGGCCTTAACGTTTTATCCCCATTGATCTAGTTTTGCTAATCTTGAGAAGAAATTACAAGTAAAACTATAAATATTGTGTAAAAGCCTGAATTGTGACCTCCAAAGATATCATAACCCAATTCCCGGAACTTGTAAATATTGCCTTATGTGGTAAAGATTTTGCAGGTGTGATGAAATTATGGATCTTGAGATCAGAGTATTATCCTGGAATATCCAGCAGGCCTTACACTTTACCACAGGCATCTTTATAAGAGTGAGGCAGAGGGAGACACACACACACACACACATAAGCATGAACACGCGGTGACGTGGACTCGGAACAGAGAGAGATCTGAAGATGTTCACCTTGAAGACTGCAGTGATGTGGCATTTACTAGGGAATGCTGGCTGGCAGACTACATGACACAAGCTGGAAGAGGGAAGGTATGGATTCTGTCTTAGGAACTTCAGAGGGAGCGCAACTCGGCCAGCACTTTGAATCTGACCCAGTGATACTGATTTTGGACCTCTGGCCCCCAGGACTGTGAGAGGATAAATGTCTGTTGCTTTAAGCCAACAAGTTTATGGTACTTTATTACACAGAAAACTAGTACATGTAGATTAAAACAAAACAAAACAAAACTATTCATTGCAACATCATTTCCAAATGATGGAAGCTCATATTCCAAAACCATGGATATGGTTAAATTATACATGGTACATTTATCCAATTGGATATTATTCTACTTTGAAGAGGAATATCTGTAATTTTAGATAAAATTTCAAAATTAGTGATAAAATGGACAAAAATTTATGTAATTGTAATTATGAGTATAAAAATAAACAAAACACCTTTTATTTCAATATTGAACTCTTAACAAGATGGAATTTTTTTTTTTAAGATTTTTATTTATTTATTTGAGAGAGAATGAGAGAAAGCACATGAGAGGGGGGAGGGTCAGAGGGAGAAGCAGACTCCCTGCTGAGCAGGGAGCCCGATGCGGGACTCGATCCTGGGACTCCAGGATCATGACCTGAGCCGAAGGCAGTCGCTTAACCAACTGAGCCACCCAGGCGCCCCAACAAGATGGAAATTAATCATGGGTTAGTATGACCCTCTCTGGCCTAATTCTAGAGCTACTGCAGAAGTTAAAGGAAAGTGTATGAGTCTGCAAGTCGCTGAGAAAAGCAAGGGGTAAGGGAAATCTCAAGCAAGTGACACTTGTTACCTCCCACCAGGAGCAGCAATTCCAAGATGGCAACCCCCCTTCATGGTTCACAGGTGTTGGGGATGCCAAGAGAGATACGACTCACACAGGCACCTAATGGAACAATGCTTTACTCACATAGAGCAAGACAGAGCATGGTCGGCATCAGGGGTGAGTATAGGTCATCCACAGCCAGTGGGTCTCATCCCCAGGCACAGCAGGGGGATGCTCTGCACATTCTCTTCTTACACTGCAGGGGAAGGATCATGTTCCCTCCCTTCCAGGAGCAGATAGAGCAGTGATTTGGACAGGTGTCATATGATGCACACACACTTAAGCAGAACAAAGAAAGGGGAGTCTAGAACAGGAGAAGGTATTCCTGTACAAGGTGATATGCACAGCACAAAGTATGAGGGCTCCCTCTCTCCCTGTAAGGAAACGTTCCCCTCTGCTCTCTTCAGCGCTAGGTAACACTATACATACTGATACATTTAGGCAGAAATGTAATGATATCTGAAATGGACTTTGAAATGATCTCAAAAGATGATAGTTTAATAGACAGATAGAGGGGTGAATAGATGGACAGAAAATATTGATGGTTGAAACTGAGTAACAGGTATAAGGATGATCGATGTAAAATTCTTACAACTTTGCTGTAATTACTGTTTGAGATCCTTTATCATTAAATGTCAAGTGCGAAAAAATAAATTTTGTGCCACAATTTTATTTATGTATACAGTTGACCCTTGAACAACTTGGAGGGAGGGGTTAGGATGCCACGCCCTCACAGTCGAAAATCCACATATAATTTTGACTCCCCCAAAACTTAACCTACTAATAGCCTTCTATTAACCAGAAACTTTACTGATAACATAGTTGATTAACACATATTTTGTATGTTATGTGTACTATTACAATAATGTAAACTAGAGAAAAGACATGTTATTAAGAAAACCAGAAGGAAGATAAATTATATTACAGTATTTATAAAAGAAGAAATATGTGTGTAAGTGGCCCCATGTGGTTCAAACTCATGTTGTTCACGGGTCAACTGTATTAAAAACATATACAAAAAGCATGTCATATTATGCTGCAATATTAAGAACATATGGAAAACAAGTCAGAGTGTATACTTATTTGGGGGACAGGAACAATAGAGGTGAATGGAGATGGTAAGGGGACAATTATGAAAAATATGAAAAAATATGAATTTCTTTGTAGAGATTGGAGATGACCAAGGCCGATGAACCAAGAAGAGAATTGGATCAACTTTTTGTTCTGACAAATATTGTTTTGAAAGCCAGTGAGAGATAGTGTAAAAAGCAAGCACCACATGCTCCCTTCCATATTACGTAACCAAGTCAGGTGTGAGAAAAGACGGTTGATCCTCATTACTCTGACATAAAATGTCTGCATGTTGTTATCAACTCCATCTTCCAGGAACCAGCTATCTGTACAGTGGTTCAATTCTGGTTCTACATGAAAACATTTAAATCTCAAGGTATCTCCCATATTAAAAAGGTATTACAAAAAAGAAATATGGTTCCTCTGAGGAAGTCAGAAGACCAACATGTATCCTGACTTTGTCATGTAACTTGTGTACAATCCCTTCAGCACCTGGTTCTGAAATGTCCTCAGGTGTAGAGTGGGAGGGATAGGACTGAATACCTTCACCAAGTCTTTTTTTCTAGCCGCATCATTTTCTGGGGAGACGTTAGAACAGAGTATGTGCAAAATCCCTGAAGTCTGGTAGTTTCTAATTTCAGTTCTGCAACATGCTCGTGACATAACCACAGGCAAGTCTCTGGATTTTACACAGTGTGTTTCCTCACCTATAAAATGGAAAGAGAGCTTTCAGGCCAGGACAATTGTGAGGATTTAAATAACAGCCTAGGTAAGGCACTTGGTAAGAGATTCATCATCTCATATGGTTTCAAGAAGTGTTTTCACTAATAAAAATTTCAGTCTAGTTTTTCTCTGTGAATAGTTTTCAAAGATCATCAAAAACACATATAAGCCTTTTAACTTAGGTCTGATTTGAACATGCTTTGGAAAAGTCAATAAATACTTGGTATTAGCAGTTCATTAGATACCATTTTTCTCTTGCTTCCCATAAGTGGAACCCTTGTTCTGATTCACCTGACAGATGCTGAATTCCCAAAGAGAAGCTTGTTAAACATCCAGCCAACTGGAGCATTTTTGTAGTTCCAACGGCAAATGTACCAACCAAATAAGCATTTGTTGAACAAGGAGCTCAAAGCATGTGTTACTAGTCACTGTCACGGGAGCCCTGAAATAATCTTTCTGCCAAAACTAATGCGGTCTCTCCCAAACTCCTGTTCAATCCTCCCATGCTTCCTTCGCTCTTAATTTTTTTTTTCTTTTACATTTTTCTTAATTTAGTTTTAAAGTGCAAGAACCATTTTATCAATGGTGAGCTTTATGTAGTTTTTTTTTTTCCCCTGGTGTTGGTGGAGTGCTGACTGGAAACTGACAGCTGGGCGGTGGAAACCAAAACTCTTTTGTTACATTTTGGATTCTGTTATTAAGTAGCTAGGTAAGCCTTAGTCTATCACTCATCCTCTGTGGGTTTAAAGATCTCTGTCCCCATCTTTGAACAGCAGGTCCATTGTGATCATGCCCTGAAAACAGAGTCTTTGTTTCTGAACTGACACTTGGGTACAAAAATGTAAGGATCATATTCATATCCATTTCTCTCTGCCCTGCAGCATTATAAGTCGCAATTGATAAAGGCACAACACTCTGTGATCTGATGTAATTCACTGTGAAACCGCTATCCATTTTTGACACTTAAGCTCTGCTTGCCAATTTGCAAGCCTGCTTACAGACTGTCCAACCGTGGGGTCAAGCAATTATTCTGTGGGCCATTGTGAATTCTCTGATGTGGTTGCTCTCTATGTGATTTGATTAAGAGGGTGGCCTCAGGCCACATCCATACACTTCTTAACAATGAACAATTAGGGAGAGAGGGTTTGAGCATAAATGCTGTGATTTTATGACCAGGACAGTCCTTCTGTCCTTTTCTTACCTCTCTAAATGCTGATACTCCAAATCAGGTTAACAGGTAGAAAAAAGCATTTTATTCTATGGTTATAGGTTAGTATTTAAAAGCAAATGCCTGGGGTTAACTAAGACCATTTAGCTAAGCTACTTCTTGTGCTGTGTCTCACACACACACACACACACACACACACACACACACACACACGCATATACTGCTGAATTATATCATTCCTAGAGTGTCAGAATGTGACCTTATTTGGAAATACGTTAATTGTAGTTTAATTAGTTAAGTAAGATGAAATCATAGAGATAAGGCAGACCCTTAATCCAGTATGACTGGTGTCATGTTAAGAAGAGAAGAGACACAGAGGCATACAGGGAAAACGTCATGTGACAAGAGGCAGCTGACACCTTGATTTAGGTTAGATTTCTAACCTCCAGAACTGTGAAACCATACACTTGTGTTGTTTTAAACACCCATCCTGTGGTCATTGTTATGGCAGCCCTAAGAAGCTAATACAGTATATTATATATTGGAATTTTTATAACATAAGGACACTGAATCCTAGGGTGAAGGAGCATAGGAAATAGATGAACATAGTCAAAAGTAGCCCTTTATGCCATTACTTGGTAGCTTACCAAAACATTTTAGAACTGGAGAGATTGTCTACATAAACTCTAAGAATAAGATCTGGGCTTTCCCCTCCCTATATTTCTATCATCTTTAGTTCTTCCCCTCCTCGTGTGAACTCCATAACCTTCATCCATGCACTGTGAAGGTCATTATGCGCCATGTTTTAAAACTATGTTATTTTTGTCTCTGTAATTCTTTGAGGCTATCAAATGTAATTGTCCATATGGTCTCATTGATTAGTTAAACCCTGCAAAACAAAATAATATCTCTGTTCATAAATTGACTTCATTCAGTCATTGACTATAAAGAACAACTGAAGTTACAGTATACAGTACATTTTGAAGAAACCATTTGTAGTGGCCATTTTGATGTACAGTTTCAGGAAACCTAAAAGTTAAAGCTTCACTTAATTCATCTTTAGGGTATTTTAATTTTCACAAGACATAAACTCATCCCCATCCTGAGTCTTTTCCCATCTGGATTTCTGACAACCAGCCATCATCCTCAGCCAGATAGTGCCATGGGATTGGACTAAGGACTGGGTGAGGGATGATGCTCTTGTTGGGTGGCCAGTCATGGATACAGTCTGACAGAAATGAGCATCAGAGATGAGATGAGGCCAAGGAATAGCAGCCCAGTGTTTCAGTTTTGCACAGTTTTAAATTTATTTCTCATGAAGCACACAGATTGTGTTTTGTTTGTTAACACAATCAAACAGTCCTTTAATGGGGGGAAAAAAAGAACATTTTCATTGGATGTAAAAAAAAATGCCTTATTCTTCCCATCTTACTTGGGTTTACTGTTTAGATTTTTGTTTGTTCATTTTCCTTTTTCTTTCTTTTAATTTTGCTCACATTTACAAGTTACTGTTTACTTTGTGTTCTTTTATCCATTAACTTCCTTTTCTGATAATTCAAAGCAAACACACATTTCCTTACCATTATATGAAAACAAGATGCCTTCCATCCCTTACACTAAAAATGCTCTATTTTTCCTCCTACTGTTTTCTCCCAACTCATTAAAATAAAATCTTTAAAATATTTTTTACTCTCCCCATCTCCCATTCCCATTCATTATTCAGCCCGTATGTGTTGAAAGGATTTGAACCATGTGAAATTACCAATATTTGGGCATTTTTTAAAAATGGAAATTGTATATAGATTAACATGTATTTATGTTCTGATCCCACAGGAGTTGTTCCTTCATAGCTTCTCTATTCTCCATCCTTCCCTATATGGAGCTCTTTGCCCCTCATGATATTTTGTAGAATTCATTCTTAAATATTTTCTTCAGTTCAGATATATGGGTCATACTTTGCATGAATCTTTGCAAATACTGTATTTTTTTTCATCCTGACAAGTAAATAATATCTTGGGTTGAAATGAAATGCTTGGGTAATAGTTCTTTTTTTTCTCGGGCTTTCTCTGGAAGACTTTTAAATTGTTATTGTTTTCTTTTGAATTATTGCAATTTAGAAATTTTACAAGGATCTGCATAAAGCTTTTTTTTTTTTTTTTGAAATGAAGAAGGCTTCTACTCTATGTGTTCCATTTTTAGTTAGATTTTGTTTCCACAGTTGTTTGGGAATAACCTCTCTTCAGTTCATCCATTGCTTTTTTCTTCTATTTCTGGTTCAGTTCTAATTCATTGAAGGTCCCCTATATCTCTCTTCTTAGTCTTTTGCCATTTACTTCATGATTTCTATCTCTTTTTGAATCTTGGTTTGTTTTAAGCTTTTTTTTTTTTATTTGATATTCCAAGCCACTAATAGATTTCCAAAATGAGCCCCTTCCATTCAGTTAATCTGCTTAATTCTATAGTTTATTTATTTTTATTTCTTTTAAGATTTATTCATTTATTTGAGAGAGAGAGAGAACATGAGTAGGAGGCAGAGGGAGAGGAAGAGAGAATCTCTAACAGAGTCCACACTGAGCTCAGAACCCAAGGTGGGGAGCAGAGCCTGAGGCAGGACTCAATCTCAGGACCCTGAGATCATGACCTGAGCCAAATCCAAGAGTCCAACGCTTTGCCAACTGTGCCACCCAGGCACCCCAATTTCATAGTTCAAAACTACTATGTGTTGGGGTGCCTGGGTGGCTCAGTCGGTTAAGCATCTGCCTTCTGCTCAGGTCAAGATCCCAGAGTCCTGGGATCGAGCACCGCATCAGGCTCCCTGCTTGGCAGGAGAGTCTGTTTCTCTTTCTCCCTCTGTGCCTCACCTTGCTGGTGTGCTCTCTCTGTCTCTCTCTCTCTCAAATAAATAAATAAAATCTTTAAAAATTTTTTAAAAATATTGTGTGTTTAGCGTCAAAAAGACTTTTTGGAGCTGTAATGGAACCACTTTATTTTCATGTTTTTATGTTCTTTTTTGTTGCTATTGCTGTTGTTGTCATTTGTCTCCTTCAATAATTTATTTTCCCCACAGAGAATAGATTCTTCTTAACTTACACTGAATTGTCTTCTCTCTGGCTGCCAGATCCCTGTAGCAACATATAAATGCTCTTTTGCTCTCTCCTTGAGGCTCAGCCATGCCTGCTACCTCTCTAGAGAATAGAGTTGATCCTGGGCCAGCATTAGACAGCCTTGACTTGAGATCTCAAGTCTCTACTGAGGCACTAGGAAGGGCTTGTCTGTGTCTCATTTACCAGCAGTAATGCTATCAACATCGTTCTACCCGACATGTTTCCCCACAAGTTCCCAAAGGGAAGGATGTCAGTGGCTCCTCCATCATGGGATGGCCATTCCTTTTCTATAGGAGTTTATTAATCCCAAGAAGTCAAGCTTTTTCTGGGATCCATCCTTTTATATTTGCTTCAAGTTTCACTGGCAAGAGTCCTCAGACTCTCTTCCTATGCAGAGGGGAACAGTCCTGCATTAATTCTTTGGTCTGAACACTAATGAGTCCCATGTTCTGTTCATAGTCTCCCAGTCCCATCTGCCCAGCATTTCCAGCATTTCCTTGGCCAGACAGAGAACCAATTTTTGGAGAGGAATTGGGAATGGGGGTTGCAGGGAAAAAAAATCAAGTCCCTGTTTTTTATAATTCATGCTTATTTTCTGTACCAAATGTTTCTGACATGTAACCCCATTTAATTAACCACTCTCCAATATACTTTCTTACATAACAGACTATTAATACAAATAGATCTATTTCCATGTGCTATATGGTTGTCTCTCTGAGGGAAGAGACAAACTCATTATTTTTTTTCTTGTATTTATCATGGTCAAGTGATTATTACCAGTGCAATCCAGATGTTCAATAAATACTGTTTGATTTGATAAAATCATTTTAAAAAATCAGAAAAAGACATACATCCAGAGTGTAATAGTGCTTTAAAAGAGAAATGTTACTTCTGTATTGTTTGAACACTTTATAATAAGCATGTTTTACTCACTTTAACTTAAAAAGACACACACATACACAAAAGAGTAAAAGTTATGACCAAAGCCTTTCAAGTTCAATTCACTGGATTCTTGTGTATTTAACTTTCTAGACTTTGAGTTACACTGAACATGGGTAGAGTGAAGGAAGGAAAGAGAAGAGAAAGAAAGGAGGGAGGGAGGAAGAAAGGGAGAAAAAAATAGAAGATGCTACAGCTAAATTAATTTTCTCTGATTTGGTTTATGATATAACCATGAACAAGTAATGCAGTTTTGTAATATTTTCATGACCCAGTCACAAAAGCATATTTAAGTGAGATGTATTATAATTTGAAATATTTGGACAGTTACTGAAAAATCACAATTTCACTTGTTCTCCTGGAAGTATTAGCCAAAAAGCATCTATAATACATCCATAAAATGAGTCAATGGTCTCTCTGAAGCATATTTGGTAGGTGTCTTGAGTATTTAGTAGCCATCTCTAATTGCCTGCTTCTTAACTGTATAATAGTTTTATTATTCGGGAGCTGCATATGTTGCAAATGATGCAGATCAGTTTAACAGTTGCATATCCTAGCTACATGACATGGGTTTGAAGAGACAGCCCAGTACTGAAAACAAAATTAAAATGGAGAATTCAAGCAGGAATGGAATACTTAGCAATTTTTTTTTGTAGTTTGAGTTATAATTTCTGTGTTTTGTTAATGGTCAAAGTAAGGCTTTGAATGGGGTGAAGTGAAGTCTTTCAGTTAAAGAATCTGTCCAAGCATGTAGGTGCTCTGCAGTGGGACCATAGATAAAGGTAGGTGTTTGTCTCTTTGTATTAGAATAGAGGAGAAAGTGAGTGTGTTTTTCCTCTGTTGACTGAATGTTTGGCTCTCCCTTCAAAACATGAATAGGCTATATTCACAAGACGTTGAGCTTTGGTTGAAACAGTGTTTATAAGGCATTAACCGTATCCATGTAGACCTTATCCAAGACCCCATCAAAAGGAACACATGCCAAGCTAAAAGTGCTACAAAATGGTAATTTTCCCATGCTTGTAAGAGAGATAATATCCGTGATTATGACTTCTTCTAATGTCTCTGTAGCAGTTAGTCTGATTCAAAATAAAGAACTTGTAAGAACAATGAGAATGTAAAGCTTTGTCTTACTTCAATTTCCCCCAGTGACACATAGCTGGCTCGAGATAACATTTCACAGACATTTCTGTCTCCTGACATCATTTATTTCATCTTTTCATAGTCATTTTTACTAAAGTAAAAAATTCTAAGATTTCTGTTACTAAGGTGATCATTATGTTTTACTTTAAAAATTAGCTGAGAAATCTGGAGAACCCTGGTTCTTGTGTAAATAACTATTACTTAACTGCAAATCTGTTAACATTTTTCATTAGTATGGATGGCAGTGCTTCCAATGACACACGTGTTAATATTTGTGATGGGTGTGTGTGTGTGTGTGTGTGTGTATGTGTATTTTAACCTTGTCTATGTTCCTGTGGGTGGGGGTGAGGAAATGGGTGTCCAGTGGTTGGGACTGAGAGTGATGAGTAATTCATTGTTGTAAGTGAAGGAGGTCATTGAGGGATGTGACCACCAGCTGACCATGAGCTGAACCTGAGCAATCACAAGCTCATCATCCCTTTCCCTTTCTTTAGAATGTACGCTCTTCTGACTGTTCTCACAGTTGGACCCATTTTCAGAAACATAGCTTAGTGAGAGCAATGTGTTGTTGAGACCATCTGAACAGTATATATGATTGAACCCAGATAAAGACTTTATATAAACTTTTAAGATGTTGGCGGGCAGGTGCAGAAAGCTACTCATCTTGCAAGTAGACAAACATCCTTCCTCCCAAGACAAGCCTCACACGTAAATTCCCTTGCTTATTAAACATGCCACCAATCTGGAGTAGCCTGCCTCTTTCTTCAATCCCTCTTTGCCCTCTGTGTATGGATGCAATTTGCAAACCAATAGCAATGTAGTTAATTGTAGTTCATATAGTGAAGTTTATCAGACTGTATTCCTCCTGTGTGATCAATTAGCTAACATTTACCATTTTACTACATAAAATGGACCATCAAAAACTGTCTAATGCTATAAGAATTTTAATTTAATTAAGAATTAACTCATTAATTTAATGTACCTATGTCCAGAACAGAAAAACTGGAAAGTTTTTCTCTTAGATATTTTTTATACATGATCCCCAGAGATCTAGCTATTCAGTTTATTAACAAACAGCATGTGTGAAATTCTCTACCTAAAATTAGAGTCTACAGAATTAACGGAAGTTTTGCAAAATCTTGAACAAAGTTGGCGCTGACAATGAAAGATATGGTCTTCACAACCTGAGATTTCTAAACCTCACTTGGATAAAATGAGTAATAAACTGTTTTCAAAAATTCAAAATATAAGAGAATTGAATTACTAGTTCTGTGGCATTCTTTGACGATAGAAGTGAATAAATAATGATAATAATGCATGATTTTTGGTAGACAAAAGTCTACCTATATAGGAGGAAAAAACAGTAATAGCTAATTTTTAAGACATAATCTAGGTTGAGTCTCTGCAACATTTCCAATGCAGAACAGATAATAAAATTACTCATTTTTTTTATACGAGAATAAAGATAAAATAATAAATATGTTAGAATAAATTGAAAAGGAATATAATAAAACAAAACATAGATGCTCTTTGTCCTTGACTTGTCCTTATCTACTCTGAACAAAGTATCTACTCTGAACAAAGTATCACAGTTCAACTCTGTTGTGTTGGTGCAGAGATAAGCACAGACTCTCTGCCTGTGGAGACCCTAGGGCTTCTGTTTTTGCAAGAAGTTTAGATGGAATTGCATCTGCCAGCAGTAGGAAGGGACACCATCTGTGTTTTTCACCTCCCTTTCTCCCTCCCTCCTCCCACTTCCCTCTCTTCCTCCCATCCTTCCTCTGCCCCTCCCTTTTTCTCTCCCTCCTTTCTTTTCTTCCTTCCTTTTTTTTTTCTCTTTCTTTACCTTCTCATTCCATTAGTCTAGAATCCTAAAATATATATATATATATATATATGGCTTTATTTATTTTTCATCAAATTTGGAATAATACAAGGAGTCTTATTTTAATGTCCGCAGCCTTCCTGTAGAAATCGTATAGATACTCGAGTAGCCTCATAAAGAATCTAAAAAGGGGGAATTAAAAATCTTTCAGAGATTGCCTCCTGCTTTCCTTATCATGTTTCTCAGAAACATCCTCACCCACCTTCATCACTGTCTTCCAGGGCTTAGAAAACTTCTACCTCCCCTAGGAAGTACTATGTTCACTTCTTTCATTTCAAGCCAAAATTAATCCCTCCTCTTACCCCAAAGAGATTTTGCAAATATTTTTAAAACATTCATCTCTTACCCTTGTTTGTTTGTTTACTTTTATTGTTATGTATGCGCTTGCTTTATGTCTCCTCTGAAGTTAGGGCTTACAGATTTAAATGCCATCAGGTGCCAGGCTGCATATGAATGAAGAATCCAGTATGGATGATAGGGAATAGTGAGGACTATGGAAACTGAAGAGGGCAAACTCAACCTAAATAGAAGTGTACTAAAATGCTGTCCTAACAAAACTCTGCCAAATCTAGTCTCCACTCCTCAAGAAGTGACTGAAACAGATTGTGTGACTCTCTATCATAATAGGCCCAATATATGTAAGTATATAATACATATCACAAAGAAAATATGTGTTGACTGACTGTTATCATTTACGGCTTCTGATCAACAGTAGACTATTAGTAGTTAAGTTTTGGGGTAGTCAAAAGTGATGGATTTTCAACTGTGTGAAGTCTCAGAGGTCCAAACCACCATGTTGTTCAAGGGCCAAATGTATAGAGATAGATGGTTCTAGCATTTTCTTTATACAGATCAGAATGTATTAAAGAAAGGATGAAAAATGAATAATCTATATCAAATTTAGATTTTTTAATTTAATATTTTATATATTTGAGTGAGGGACTTTGTCTATGTAGGCCTATGTCTCTTTATCTTTTAAGAATAGAAATTTGGCAGGAGTAGGGGGCTAAATGAAGTAAAAAATCCTTTTAGCTTAGAAGCCAAATGAGAATCACTGGCAATATGTTTTTTGGGAACATGGAAAAAACAAAAAAAACAAGAAGCAATTATTTGTGCCCAGAAGAATTGTAATGAACATAAATGCAGATATTTTTATGGGCTTTTTTTGCTTTTTATTCTGAAATAAACTCAAACTTACAAAAAAGATTCAAAAGAATGCAAAATTATCCCAAATACCCTTCACCCATATTCTCCAATGTAACCATCTATCACATTTGTTTTCTCTTTTTCTCTCTCTCTTCCTCCTTTCCTCCTTCCCTCCCTCTCTTTCTCTCTTTTATTCATTTAATTGTCATTATCTTTTTAACCAAGTTTACTTTGGAAGTCACTTTTTGTGTTTGTTTTTAAAGGTCTTGTGATTTTGAAGAATACAGGCCAGTTATTTTATACAGTGTCCCCCAGTTTGGGTTTGTCTGATATTTGCTCAGGATTATATTCGACCTATGTTCTTTGGGGGCAGAAATATGAGAGAAGTCATGTCATGTCTTTCTTACTGCATCACACCAGGAGGCACATGGCTCTCATTTGTTCTGTGTTCCATCTATGTTTAATTTTGATCACTTGAATAAGGTGTTGTTTGCCAGGTTTCTCTACTGTAAAGTTCTTTTTTGCTTTGCAGTTAATAAGTACCTCATGGGAAGGTATTTTGAGATCATGCAATCATCTTATTTCTCATCATACTTTTGCTCACTAGTCTTACCATAACATAGTAGTCTTACCATTAGAAGTTTGATGTCAATTTTTTTTTTTATGTATTACTCAGATCACATAAAGTATATGATCACATACCAGGTTTATCTAGACCATGAGAATGCTTCTACAATCAGAAAGCTGAAGTAGTATTGATGAACTCCCACCATAACTTTAGAAGGTCAAGGAGTCCATGGATAATTCTGTTCTATTAGAGCAGGCTGAGGAATATTTGAGGGTATAGCTGATAGTCTCTTAGGAATTTTGCTTAATAGTTTAGGCAATTGTGCCACCTTTTGTTTCAAAATTATTTTTTAAAGTATTATACTTGTGGAATTATTTATTCACTTATTTTTGATTTTTTGCTTTGTTTTGTTATTGATTGGTCTTTGGGCTTATGAGCATAAAAGATATGATAAAACAAATAGATGTGTAGATACCTTTCCTTTTTTCTTATTTTTAAATAGATTCAACTTTTAGGGCATGTAAACACATTTTTACTCTTTTACCTTTGTTGCAGACTTTGTAATATCACATTGTATCCTGTCCATGTTTTTGGCACAAGTGTTGATATATAAAGATGCAAATCTGTACATTATTTTGATTTACCAAAAAAGAAAATAATATGAGTTAATGCTTGGTGTGCTGGCTGCTGGCAAAGATTATATTTTCCTTTCTTTACTTTTTTTTTTTTCTTAACGATTCATTTAAACATTAACTGACAGCTCTGGTCTCTCTTAAATACTTTGTTAATGAGGTGAACTTAAGGGTAACCAGAATATTTATAATGCAGGATGCAGATTGCTTTGACTCACAAGATATTGTGAACATCAAGGAGTCTGAATAATAACACAAATGATCCCTCAAAAATATGGACAAGTATAATCAAATAAGATTTGATTTAAAAATGAAAAACTAATCTGAATTACCTGAGACCCAGTTATCCAGGAAACTGAATAAAAGTCAATATACTTTTCACAAAGCAGATGACAAATCATTTATGTTTATAAAGTGACAGAAAAGTTTAAAAAATAGTTCAATTGTTAACAAGAAACTATTAATAAATTACTATTTATATAAATATTATATGGGGAAGTTTTGTTCTATAACTATCTTACTTACATCATCTTCCTGCATTTGAGATGATTTCCCCAGATTTTTAATATAGCTGCTTATTAATAACAGTATTAATAATTGGTATTATTTTGAGGATCTATTTGAAGAACTGTTCTTTTAAAAAAAATTTTTTTTAATGTGTCACAGTCAGAATCACATTCTAGGAAATTTGATCTAATATTTTTTATGTTAGTCTGGTTTCTCCATTGAAACAGGACCAATGGGGTGGATAGACAGATGATAGATAGATAGATAGATAGATAGATAGATAGATAGATAGATAATAGAAAGATAGACAGACAGATGATAGACTTATTATAAGGATTTGAGAAATACTTGTTCCTGACTCAAACTTTTATTCTATTTAGGCCTTGAACTGATTTAATTCAATCTACCCACACTGGAGTGAGGACTCTGCTTTACTCTATCAATTCAAATGTTAATCCTATTCAGAAATACCCTCACAGACACCCTCTGGACACCCTATATCTCAATCAAGTTGACACATAAAATTAACCACCACATTTGTGTTCAATATTATTTTGGTACTAGGAAGAGAAAATATTTGGGGGCATGTGAAATTTGAAATGTTTGTTCAATATTAAGATGACAATATTTTATAGGTTTTCCAAAAGAAGTTTTACAACTTGGAAGAGACTTTCTGCTGGAGCTTAAAATTTGCAGGTCGTTTTTCCAGAAGTAATGGCAGATGTTCTGGATGTATTTGGGATTGTTAAAGGAGACTGTAAAGACAGAGATGAGGTAGTCTAAATACGGGTCTTTGAGTTAGCATGTTTAATGCACAGGCATGTACAACCCAAGGCTTCTGTGCAAACAAGGGCAGTTGGGAAAAGATTTGATGACAAAGAATCCTGAGTTCCAGAGTGGGAGGACATGGCCTATGTGGTGCAGAACTTTAACTCCCAGGATTGGCATGCAGAACAATCATGAGAACAAACTCAACAGTCTGGTTGGATAGGAAAAAAAAGATGGAATAGTCCTAGATTTTGTGCTTTAGTCCTAAATTTTCAAACAGTATCTTATGACTTGGCTTTCAGAGTATTAGAGGTCTTTCCCTATTTTCTTATGCTAAAATGAGTTAATATCATGCTTTTAAATATCCTGCTACAAAATGGATTTGGGAAAAGTTGTCTTTGTGGCAATCTGTCATAGAAACTAACAAGGAAATATAAGTGGCTCTTTTGTAATATGGAAAAAAAGGGATAAAAAGTCACTGACGAGAATGGATGAAGAAAGAAAATATTTTTTTCATTTTGATGTGCATTTCACTAAGACCTAGGTTGATTTTAAAGACAATGTAGATAGAGAAACAAAGATATATCTTCTATGTACATTTTCTTTATTGAGGTGTAGATAGATGACACATTTTATCAAATTATACTTTAAATATGAGCAGCTTATTATATGTCAATTATACCTTAATAAAAGTGTAAAAACAGTAAACCAAATCATATATCTCTATGGAAGGCATCATGATATCTTCAAGTGGTGACTGTCCAGCTACATTGGATTGCATTAGTGGATTGTATCAGTTAACCAAGTAACTCAGTAATATTTTCACTATCTTTCCATTGAGTTAACTTGTCTTTGCTAACTGAATGGTATGTATTTCACACAACCATAATCATAGCAATATTTTTTGACATTGTGTCCCGTGGTTAGTTCTGACACTAGTCTGACACTAAAGAGACTTTCTGACAATAAGCAAAATTTCTAGGCTTCTTTGGCAATAATAAAAATGGAAGTATAGGATATACAGAACCAAGGTAGGGAGAGGGGATCCTGGGTGGCTCAGTTGGTTGAGTGTCTGACTCTTGCTTTCAGCTCAGGTCATGATCTCAGGGTCCTGAGATCGAGCCCCGGGTTGAGCCCTGCCTCTGGCTCCATGCTCAGTGGGGAATCTGCTTCTCTCCCTCTCCCTTTGCCAGGCCCTCTTGCACTCTCTCTCTTTCTCTAAATAAACAAATAAAAAAATCTTTAAAAAAAATGGTAGGGAGAGTATGCTAAAATTCCAGTAATTTCCCTGTCCATGGAATCAAAGAAAGGATTTATTATTATTATTATTATTATTATTATTATTATTATTATTATTATTATTATTTTAATGTCCAGGCCTTAATTTTGTTTCCCTCCCTTTAAAAATGATATCAGGGCATGTTCAAACATTTATTTTTTCAAATGTTAAAGAAACTCTTTGAAACTACAAAATGTATTGGATTTTTAAAGATTAAGATTTATTGCACATGTCTGATTCATCAGAAAGAAAGAAAAAGCCACTTCTATTCTATTCTGCTTCACAGTTTATAGGTATGTTCACATATGTAACTTCATTTAAGTCTACTTAGGACCTAGGAGGTGGGCAAGGCAGGCACTGATATTCTATTTTTTTTAATCAAGTAACTGAGGCTTGGAGAAGTGAGTGACTTCTTCATGGTCAAGAGATAGTAAACCAGCTGAAACTGACAACCTCAACTCATTTCCTTGATGCAAGGAAACTGCTAAAAATATGGTCCTGCGTTCCTGTCCTAATGAGAAATTCTTAGAAGAAGTTCAGTTTCAGGGCAGTTCTTAAAAAGTTGGAAGATTTAGTGGAGAGTGACAGTGGTTTATCTTCATTGACCTGATTTGTTCATCCATAAAAATCACTGAAGGCAGAAGAGAAATAGGCTTGCAATGCAAAATAAAAAGTGAGCACCTCGGTTCAGCACAAATGCAAGCTCTGAGTACTAAGAATACTGAATGGCAAATGGCCTACAGAACTGCCAACTCAACATCTTCAGCAAATGGAATGAAATTCAGAAAGCTGCTCACAACCTGTGTGAATATTATACCAGGGAGCATTCTAATATCCAGGCTCTCTTTGAATGCAACTACCCACTGAGATTCTAAGATCACCTGGAGGAAGGTTAGGACAGTTATTCTGGAGAAAACATTTTCATTGTCTGTCTCAAGATTCAAAGGATAAATGAAAATGTAAAAAAAAATTAAAGAAAAACAAGTAAAAAGGCTGAGATGTTTAAAATCTTAATAAGTACCCAGGTAAGAAAGGACAGAAGTGATTTTGCTAAATCCTTTGACAAATGATATTTATGGGGTTTCTGTCACATTGGTTGGTCTTCTGATACATAACCAATAAGATGTCTTTGGTAGCAACAAACTGTATTATTTCAAGATAGACAACAACCTCCTTTTAAATATATTTTTGGGGAATTATTTTCCTTGATGATTAATTGGATTAAAACGGATTTGCTAGGAGACTTTTTTTTTTAAGATTTTATTTATTTATTTGAGAGAGAGAGAGAGCAGGAGTGGGGGGGGTGGTCAGAGGAAGAGGGAGAAGCAGACTCCCTGCTGAGCAGGGAGCCCATATAGGCCATCCCAGGGCCCCAAGATCATGACTTGAGCTGAAGGCAGCCACTTAGCCAACTGAGCCACCCAGGCGCCCCGCTAGGAGACTTTTTTTAAAACTTTGTCTCTGTTCTCCTCTCCGTTATTATTACAATTATTGTTTTCAATAAATAACAGCATCCAGTATGTTCAGTATAATGTTTTCTTTTTTGGAAACAGGAGATAGCCCAAGAAAAAGTAGGAAAGAATGAGGGGAAAAAAAATTACATACACACACACACATACATATATAATTTACAGATACAAATAGCATTATTTGAGTACTGTATTTCAGATTTCAGTTTCTTGGCTGTCTAAAACCCTTTTGACAATAGAAGATAAACAAATATTCTATAAGTTGATTGTATGCTCATTAAAGTACTAAAAATATTTTCATTAAAAAATAACTTAGTGTTTTCTTCATCTCAGTTCACCCTAACTAAAGATCTTCAAAGAAAACACTGGAAACCTTAAAAAGTTATTAAGTAAATTAAATAAATTAAATTCAAATTAATTCATTCAGCCTTAAGACTAATAGAACAGACATATTGATATTTTTTAGTTTGTAAGTGAATTCACTCCACAACACACCTACCTGTTCTGGAAACAATTTTTGCTGTTGAAATTGCTTAAAAGGTGTTCTCAATTAATTATCTGTATTCATCATAGCACTAAAAGACATACCATTTGTGATTACTTAGCATTTTTTAACCATGGTTTTCTATTAAATAATTAGCAGTGATATTCTAAATCTAACTTCCTGAAAAAGTTTCACCTGTGTTAAAAGGTCCTGCACATACTTAGTGATTAATAATATCAACAATAGCTTCTCAAGTTCACACAATGTTAATATTATTAAATTCAGTTTTCCATTTCACCAATGTAATTACTTTCCTCCATTCAATCCTAATTTACTTTTATTATTATTATTATGTTATGTTAGTCACCATACAGTACATCACTAGTTTTTGATGTAGTGTTCCATGATTCATTGTTTGTGTGTAACACCCAGTGCTCCATGCAGTATGTGCCCTCCTTAATGCCCATCACCGGGCTAACCCATCCCCCACCACCCTCCCCTCTAGAACCCTCAGTTTGTTTCCCGGAGTCCATAGTCTCTCATGGTTCCTCTCCCCCTCTGACTCCCCCCCTTCATTTTTCCCTTCCTTCCTTCCTTGTTCCTTCTCCTAATGTCCTCCATGCTATTCCTTATGTTCCACAAATAAATGAAACCATATGATAATTGACTTTCTCTGCTTGACTTATTTCACTTAGCATAATCTCCTCCAGTTCCATCCATGTCGATGCAAAAGTTGGGTATTCATCTTTTCTGATGGCTGAGTAATATTCCATTGTATGTATGGACCACATCTTCTTTATCCATTTGTCTGTTGAAGGACATCTCAGCTCTTTCCACAGTTTGGCTATTGTGGACATTGTTGCTATGAACATTGGGATGCATGTGGCCCTTCTTTTCACTACATCTGTATCTTTGGGGTAAATGCCCAGTAGTGCAATTGCTGTGTCATAGGGTAGCTCTATTTTTAACTTTTTGAGGAACCTCCACACTGTTTTTCAAAGTGGCTGTACCAACTTGCATTCCCACCAACAGTGTGAGAGTGTTCCCCTTTCTCCACAACCTCTCCAACATTTGTTGTTTCCTGCCTTGTCAATTTTTGCCATTCTAACTGGTGTAAAGTGGTATCTCAATGTGGTTTTGATTTGAATTTCCTTGCTGGCTAATGGTAATGAACATTTTTTCATGTGTCTGTTAGCCATTTGCTTTTCTTTCTCTTCTCTTCTTTCATCTCCCTCTCTCCCTTCTTTCCTCATTACTGAGTACCAATGAATGGCTTGCACAAAATAAAATTAGATTTTAGAAATCAAAAATGAAGGAGGTATACTCTGCTTTTGAAAAGTATGATCCATGCAAATAAACAATTACAATATGATTTGATAAATGCTACAAAGGCATCTAGTGCAAAGTAGGATCTAAAAAGGAACAACTATTCCTGTAGGTAGGGATATAGTGAAACAGATCCCTCCTAGAATGGTGTTTACTATGAACCTTGAAGTGTGACTAGACATTTTCCAAGCTGCAAAGGGATATAGGGGAAAGAGAATCCCAGACAGAGTGGAGAAGAAATAGTATGGTGCAAATGAACTAACATTAAAAGAAATTGTGATTTTCTTTGGAAATAGTGATTGATTAGCTATAATTTTAGGGATACTTTGTCTTCAGGTTGACACAGACTTTGTATGATCTCTCCAAGCCATACACATTTAAAAACAAAAATATAGGGAGTCTCTTAGCTTGATCCTCATGATCTAACTACTTCCTAGAGCCTCCACCTCCAAATACCATCATCTTGGGGATTAGGGCTTCAACATATGAATTTGGGAGTGACTCAAGCATTCCATCCATAGCAGGAGAGTACCTTCATATCTCTATAGAACAATGAGTGGTTTTTAAATGATATAAAGTGAGACAAAATATGTCCTATTTTAAAACTGATACCTCCTACCTCAGTCAACATCTAAGGTGGATTAGCTTCTAGAGCAAGTGTCAGTAAACTAAGGCTCTTGGGCCAAACCTGGACTGCTGTCTGTTTTTGTAAATAAAGTTTTATTGGACCCCAGTCACGACTATTTATTTGGTATGTATGTATTTTCCATGGCTACGTTTGTGCTACAACAACAGAGTCAATTTGTAGAGAGATTATTTGGTTCCAAAAGCCTAAAATATTTACTATTTGGCCCTTTATGGATGAAGCCTGCTAATCCCTGCATTAGATAATCTGAAATAATAATTCCATCTCAGATTTTCTGATTTACTTCATTTGTCTGTTGGGAAATTTTATATATATATATATATATATATATATATATATATATATATATA
>NW_023270825.1:16639106-16648831 GCF_011800145.1 Mirounga leonina | reverse complement strand
TATATATATATATATATATATATATATATATATATATATATATAATGTAAGTTATTACATATTATTACATAATATACATATTATTAAATATGTATATATAATATATACATATTTAATAATATGTAAGTTATATATGTAATACAATATTTAATTAGAAATAATGTAATGGATATTCTATTGGGAAGTAATATATATGCTTTATATTAATAAAATATTTAAGTATAAATAATGTAACTTATACATATGTAAATACATATTCATACGTATGCATCTACCCATCTAATTACACATACACACCATCAAGAAGTAAATACTTTTAGGGGCACCTGGGTGGCTAAGTCGGTTAAGCGTCGGACTCTTGGCTTCAGCTCAGATCTGATCTCAGGGTCATAGGATCGAGCCCCATGTCATGCTCCCTGCTCAGCGCAGAGTTTGTTTGACTTTCTTTCTCCCTCTTCCTCTGCTCCTCCCCACTTCAAGCACAAGCATGTGCGAGATGTCTCTCTCTCTCTTTCTCTCTCACTCGCTGTCTCTCTCACTGAAATAAATAAAAAAATAAATCTAAAAAAAACAGAACTAAGTACTTTTAAATTACTAGGTTTAAATGATTTTTCACACTTCCCTTTTTTATATAAGAATTTATTATATATAAATATATTTCAATTAATTTATAAAAGTAAAATGTGGTGTAATTAATCGTTTCCTGTATCCTCTGCTGAAGTTATTTTTTTATTAAATAGCTGTCATTCCTCTCTCTTTGTTGCCCATTCCAATCCTTAATATTATACTGCATTGTGACTTAGCATTTGAAATGTGGTCGTAGTCAAGTGTGCTTCTCACAGGTGTTATTTGACACTGCTAACTACCTCACCCATCTCTATTCCAAGCCTTTTCTATTTGAGGTATTTCGACAAAGACTTGTACCAATTGCTAAGTATTTGTGGAACACAGAGCATCAGTTGTAGCTCAACAATTATTGACATACTTAAGAAGCATATTAAAACAGCCTTCCTTCTTCCTTCCCTCTTCCCTCCTTCCTTTTTCTTTCTTTCTTTCATTAAGTTTAATTTTCATGGATTTAATACAGTTGATTTTTGTACTAAAAAATATCCCTGCCATATATCAAGGCAAAATGAAACAGAAAACATGTGGTGCATGTTTTCTGAGTGAATGGACACTTGCTTTAAACAACAGTATGTTTATAGAATTAACATTCACTAAAAATAAATTTAGTTCAAGGGATTTTAGGTTGTTGCCATTTATTATAATGTTAAAAGGAGAAGTGATTTAGGTAGCGGTTGGTAGGTGCTGGCATCTCCATGGAAAGAAACAGGGAGAGGATAAACACTGGGGAATAAAAGCTAGAGAAATCGGCTTGAAGATTTAAAGGTGTAGGATAAATTCTGCTTTATTGATTCATTGGTTTTAAAAGCATTATGGAAAAGAAAGGACATGCCTGTGCAGTGTGAAGTGCAAAAGAAAATACATATTTAATGTAAAGTACATGTATACATTATATATAAAATTAAGAAGTTTACCAATATTAGAATCTTATGCTTCAGTTTCTTTTTTTTTTGAAATGAAAGATGAGTATTTAATGCCTATTAATTTTACTTTTAAAGTTTAAACAACTGCAGAGTTATATAAGCAAGGATATATGCCTTAAGTCTGTAGGTAAGGGGTCATAGGTATGGATTAGGGTGGGGATAGTTTCTGTGTGGGTGATAAGGACTGGAAGTGGTCCTAAGGTTTGTTCAGCAAGGGTCAGTGTACAGAGGGTGAGGGTCCAGTAGGCCATCCAGCTGCCACTGTCTTCTGAGACTGCTGGGTCCAGTCCTTCAGTTGTGTCTTCTCTGGAGGCTCCTTGAGTGAGAGACCAAAGCCTGGGGCCCTTCAAGGCTACATATATATACACATGACACTCACATCCCCTTTAATGTTGAAAGATAATCAGGCCCTACTATTTCAAATAAGTTTGGGAAATCATCAGTACTATAGTTCAAATAATTTAAAGAGGAATCTTTGCAGAATGTTTTTGAGAATTTCAAATTATACAGCATTCTAGACCAAACTGGAAACTGCAACTGTGTAAAGTTAGTTCCAAGAAGAGACCCATTACCTGAATTCAGCAATGGGTTAAATATGTAACTCAAAATAATCATAATGTTTTGATCAGTTGCTTCAGATTTAAATTATATGTTACCCCATTTGTATTGCTGGCCCATTGATAGTAACAGAAATTGAAAATGAGACCACCCTATCAAGTGTCATCACTAATTGAGAGTTTCTTCTCATTATTATTTTTGCTTTATTTTGTGTTTCATCTCTGGACTTCATTAGGAGTTGCTATAAACACTTCCCAGGCCACATAGTCATGATCAAAACTGCAGGGCTCCTTTGGTTGAGACACAACCTTACTTCTAAGGGTAGAATGACAAACTCAACTCTGTTTATCTTCTTTGCAATAAATTAAATTACTAGCACTCACAAGATTTTGCAGACCTCACCCATTATTAAAATGTGTATTTCGGACCACCTTTAATTCAGCTTTGTTCTCCAAATTTGCAAATTTTCTCATCCACCAACCTGAATGCAAAGATTAATTCTCTGCTATATTTTCATTTCATGTCATCTAACAAATTATGCTTATATTTACTTTATAACTTATGATAGGAAGCTATTTTTCTTCATCGTTTTCACTTGCATTATCATTATATTATCATCACTGAGAAAAAAAAAAAAAAATGTCTTCCTAGCACTGACTCATGTCTGGGGCCAAACTAAGATCTATAGGAAATGCACATATAAGGTTATATAATTCTTTCCTTTGCAAATATGTCAAGCTTTACATCTTCTAACAAGAATTTTATTTTATTTTTGCCCCCACTGTCTGAAAGTAGACATTTATTCCAATAAAGCTGTTCCGGCTCTGAAACTCTGTTTTGGTCATTGTCCTCAATAAATTATTTTTAATATCTTCAAAGAGGGTGAATTTTTTCACCTTACGGATCTCTTGAGGCAATGTAGAGATGAAATTAGAGATGGGTCCCTGGCTTCAAACTCTTGGGGCCCAGTCCCAGTTGCTATATATACTAGCTATGTGATCTTAACACTCCCCAGTTCAATTTTCTCAATTACAAAATGAAAACATTAAGAATAGTTAGTTCAATGAAGTTGTAGGGAGTAATAACAGAGTGGTGCCTAATCAAAGTAAATACATGTTAGCTGTTATCATTCCAAGTCAAGGTAGGTAACACATGGCAGGCTCAGTAACAATAAGGTTGAGTAACAGATATTTTTACTTTTTGAATTATCTTATAAATTAGAGGAATTTCTTAAGAGCAATCCCCAAAATTTAACCCTCCTACACTGTTGGTGGGAATGCAAGCTGGTGCAGCCACTCTGGAAAACAGTATGGAGGTGCCTCAAAAAGTTGAAAATAGAGCTACCCTACGACCCAGCAATTGCACTACTGGGTATTTACCACAAAGATACAAATGTAGTGATCCGAAGGGGTACATGCACCCCAATGTTTATAACAGCAATGTCCACAATAGCCAAACTATGGAAAGAGCCTAGATGTCCATCGACAGATGAATGGATAAAGAAGAGGTGGTATATATATACAATGAAATATTATGTAGCCATCAAAAGGAATGAAATCTTGCCTTTTGCAATGCCGTGGATGGAACTGGAGGGTATTATGCTGAGTGAAATAAGTCAATTAGAGAAAGACATGTAACATATGGTCTCACTGATATGAGAAATTCTTAATCTCAGGAAACAAACTGAGGGTTGCTGGAATGGTGGGGGGTGGGAGGGATGGGGCGGCTGGGTGATAGACATTGGGGAGGGTATGTGCTATGGTGAGCCCTGTGAATTGTGTAAGACTGTTGAATCACAGACCTGTACCTCTGAAACAAATAATACATTATATGTTTAAAAAAAATAAGAATGTACTAGGAAGGGGAAAATGAAGGGGGGGGAAATTGGAGGGGGAGACGAACCGTGAGAGACTATGGACTCTGAGAAACAAACTGAAGGTTCTAGAGGGGAGCGGGGTGGGCGGATGGGTTAGCCTGGTGATGGGTATTAAAGAGGGCACGTACTGAATGGAGCACTGGGTGTTATACACAAACAATGAATCATGGAACACTACATCAAAAATTAATGATGTAATGTATGGTGATTAACATAACATAATAAAATTTTTAAAAAATTAAAAAAAAGAGTAATCCCCAAAATTAGTTATATAATTGGAACAGGTACATGAGCTTCCAAGATTATTGTCCTTAAAAGGACAGCATGGATTATAATTAACCTATAGGTTATGGATAATGAATTATATATTTTATATATATATATGTATACATATATATACATATATATACATATATATATATATATATATATTTTTTTTACCTTTTAGTTACAACTTCTCATTGCTTGAGAGGCTGCCTTGCCCTCTTAAAGTTGTCAATCTAGAAGAATTTAAAAAGATTTGAAATGTTTAATGAAGCAGTTGGATGCCTGCACTGGGTAGCTGATAAGGGTATGTGCATCTTTAGAAGCCAGAGAGGAGTAATCTTCACAAAAGAACATTTGACTCTTGAAGTTTTCATAAATTTATTTAATAGCATTTCTAGATGGTGCTTTTACATTGCATTTTATCATAAATTTCGCTGTAGTATGTTGTTTCTCTCTGGACACCTTGACAGCTGAGTGGAAGGTTCTACCCTTTCTAATGGGTATTCATAGGGCAGTTTTCTTTAACACACACTGGTCCTAACCCTGTTGGCATAGTTTCCTGACATTTTAAAAGTTCTTTGGTCAAAGGGGTTGCTTATTATTTGCTTAACTCCCTGGGAACTGTGCACTTAAACCATAAAATCCCTCTCTTCCAAACAGGGCCTCACATTACCACCTTTGCCGAAGGCCAGGAAGGATTTATCATGGTGCTACATCATGCATTTGAATATGAACTGACATAGATCTAGAATACGGTTTAGTGGAAGTAGTTGATGCTGTCTGAATGATAACTCTTGACCTCAGGAGCTCGGAAGTAATGAAAGGGGGATAAATTTGCATGATTTGTGCCATAAGCAATATTTATAATGTAAGAGGGCTTTAAAGATTGATACATTCCCAGAGCAACACATGAAAGAGACAGGAAAGGTTATTTGATGATCATCCAAGTGTGCTATTTATTTGCAAGGCTTTCATCTGAAAGATTTTCTTGTTTTTTTTTTTTTCTCTTTCCCCCATTAATTTAGTATACAAAGGGGACATTGATAACTCCCTAATTTCAAAATATTCTCTTTAAGTTTAACTCTTTTAATCAAGGAAAGGAGGCACAGTACTGCTTGAAGAAATAGTTGATTGATTGCCTCTCGTTAGTTAAATGGCCTACAGTATTTTCTAAGTTCTTATACCATTAACTCCTTATTTTGAGAATCCAATAGCTTGAAGTATTTTTCACAAAATAGTTACATTATTGCTTTATCTAATTATCAATCTGTAGAAGAAAAATTGATTTGTAAAGCCCCTAAGAAAGTATATAATTACAAAGTTTAAGAATTCAAGTCTGAGGTTGACAACACACTTAAAGATAGTCCTCAGCATAATTTCTTCAGAATTACTTGTCATGAACTTTTAACTTTCTGTATCCAAATATGGAAAGTTTTCAAAATGGCTTCATACTCCTTATTTTTCCCATCTTAAAAATTAAATGATTCTATGTACAGTGCTAAAATGAAAAGACTGGTGGGAAGAATCACTAAAGACAGTGTTCAAGAGAAATTTAAGTGTTAAGTCAGTTTTAATATCTACATATATTGTGGTTTTTATTCCTTTGGCAAATGCTGTTGTGGTAGGATAGTTGCATCTACACACTTCTAAAACAGTTGAAACTAATCGAAAAGCAAAGAATTCTGTCAGTCAAACATTAGATTTTATTCATAGTGTCAAATTGCTTTCAATGAAGATACAGAACAGGATGTTTATTCTAGAAATGTGGACAGAGGTTGAGCAGCCAATGAAAAGAGTGCCCACTGCATGGGTTCACACTCTTGCCCTGCTTCCCATCACAAGCTCTGTGTAGGGGACTTCTTTTCTCATTTTCTTTTTGGTAGATTAGATCGCACTGAGAAAAGAGTTGTGGATATTATGACTTACTTTGTAATATTCCTCTGAGGGAAAAATAAATTCATTCTCTCTTATCTCATGTCTCATGAAGCATGATCTAATATGGCTTCCATTTACAAATGAGATAAATTATTTAGGAAATTTAGCCAAGGTAATACAAGAAATAAGCAGTGCCAGAACTAGAGATCTCTTGCTTTTCAATTTTTTCTTACATTTTTAACAGTGATTTCCTCTGGGATCAGAGAATATTTTCCTCTTAGAGGCACACAAAACATATAAAAATGGCAGTTGATTAAAGATAATCACTTGGATCCATTCTAGAATCTTTAAGAACAGTAAGATTTGTACATACAGTGTAAATATATATTTAATAATTAAATTATTATAGCAAATTAAATGGATCCAGATAAATTATCTCCTAAGTATTATGGTCTTGACTTAAAATCAAAAGACTATTCTTCTCCAGATGGTCTCTGTTCCATCCTAGTACCTTTGAAGGATAAGCCTGCTTACTGCCACTATGAAGATTTATTTTCAGTTGAGCACCACAGACTCACTGGAAAGATCTCTCAGCTTTACTAACCTCAACTTAATAGGAAAATTCACATTCTCTCTGCATTATTTCCCTCACACCTGAGAGCATGATTCCAGGATATGGAATCAGTCAGTTCTAAAGCTGTAGACTTCAGCTGTATATTGGGTACACCAACTGCCCTCTTGAAGCATAACTGTGTACATCTTCGTAAAACAAGGATAATACTGTTCTTGTGTTACAGAATTATTGTTAGGGTTATAATGATAAAATGCATGATAAAATCCTAGGCTCATTGTGAGTGGTAAAATGTTTGATACTATATTATTACTTTCTTAATATCTTCTTATGTCTGCAAGCTAGCAGAGAGTGGGTTATATTGCAAGGTGGAGGTAGAAAATACATCAAAATAATACCCCTCTGTGAAGTTTTATCTCACCACCTGTGGCATGAGATTTCTTCTTTTTCAGAATGTTCTTTTTTTTTAAGATTTTATTTATTTATTTTTGCAAGGTGGGGAGGAGGAGAAAGAGAGGGGGATGTTCAGGAGCAGGGAGGAGGGGCAGAGAGACAAGCAGGCTCCCCACTGAGCAGAGAGCCGGACTTGGGGCTGGATCCCAGGTCTCTGGGATCATGACCTGAGCCAAAGGCAGACGCTTAACCCACTGAGCCACCCAGGCACCCTCAGAATAGTCTTCATTCTTATTTGCCCAGTAATTTACCACTGACTTTGGTTGCTTGTTACCATAATTTTGTATGTGTCCTATTACTTCAACTCTGCTGTAAGCGTCTTGAGGGAAGGTGTCTGGACTTCTAATTCAATCTAAATATAGATTCTATGTAATAATATATAATCCATAAAATATATTTTGAATCCAAAAGAACTTCAGGAAGTGTTTCTTTGAAAGAATAGGCCGTGTACATAAAGTCAGATGACCGTATTTCCATTTGTGTTCCTTAGCCTCTGCAAGCTACTTTTTCTTAGGCAAGTCACTTGATCACAAGGAGCAGCACTACCCTCATTATACAATTGTGGTAATGCTATCTCCCTACCACTTAGAATGATGTGAATCATACAAGATAATGAAGATGAAAGTACTCTAAACTTTAAGCATGTGCCAAGTTAAGAAGTTAAAGCTCTAACTTAGAAATGAGAATGAGAGCTGGCTCTTATGATGTCTCAGTGCATAATACAATAATATTTAGTTGCATTTATGTACTGGAAATGACAATGTGATTTTGAAAATGCCCTCAAATGCAGTAATCTGCAGATGGATGTGATCTGCTTATAAACAAGAGCTACTGTCGGGAGTACTCTATGTCTCCTAAAATCTGTTGTTGCATATCATGCAGACATATGAATAAATGTAAAGAAAATAATTAAGGAAAAATAATCACTCACAGAAATGTCATGTTGCCAGCATCATGGATCCTCTCCATGGATGAGGAGGTCAGCTTGAAGAAGGACTGAAGTGGGATGAGAATAATTTTTATTTTTCACCCCCAGACTGAACTTTCACCCTTCTGAAAGAACAGTCTTGAAATTCAACCTCCCTTCTAGGGCTTTAATAAACATAGACAAGGTTTATTTCCATTTCTTTCAGAGACTGGAGTGAGAAATGTTGAAATACCACATGAAAGACCTTGCTTATAGGGTTTCCAGCTGAGACTGGAGACTGAAGTGCTGAAAATTCTCACAAGGGATTCAGGGCTTCATGATATTTCCAGACAAATCTTGTGGCCCCCCAGGGACAGGGGTAAACTTACGGTGAGAATCCAGAGGCTCTCACTGGTAGACCCAGTTCCCTTCAAAGTTGTCTTACACAAAGGGTAGTCTTGATGATATTTTGCATTTGCTACATTATTTAAATTATTTGTTGTGCTTTAAATAGGAAAGGAATGGATATTTTTTACTTAGTGTCAAATGTTACTACATTGTGGAAGATCCAGCTTCTTCTTCTTCTTCCTTTTTTTTTTTTTTTTTCTTTTTTCAATGACTTCTCCTCAACAAGAGGCTGGTGGAAAATGAAGCGTTACCTGGCTTAATAGGTTTCAATCTCCTGCACAGGCTGCTTCACTGATATTTTGGAGTCTATTAAAAGGGACTCAAAATTGCACAGCAGGAAGGCAAATAATTCCTTGAAGCTCTGTTTTCTAGATTATCAAAAAGAAAAGTAAGAAAAAATACTCAATGTATTAGTTTCTTTTGTTATTGCTCTGTTGATGTAAGATATGCTCCTTCTTACTAACAAATTACTAGGATTACCAATAGCATATCCAAGTAAATGGCCATAAATGATAAAGAAATGAGGTTGAAATAAAATCATGACTATTGAAATAATAAGAAGGTAAATATAGTCTTTGGTTCCAAAAGTAAGATATCATATTGTAACAATCTTTCAAGGTATTTTGGTATCTTTTTTTTTTAAAGAAATAATCACTATTTACTTCAAATGATTGTCTTAGTTTTTAAAATAATGTGATATGGAAAACATAAGCACTGGGTTCCTTTCCTATTCAAACTTCTTTGGGGATGTATATATCCTTGCATCATGAATATTCTTATTGATACCTGATGTTAATACTCCACCATCATCTCCTATAGGTTGAGTCTGTCCAGTGCAAAACTCTGGGGCAAAACAGGGCTTTTCCCTTGTGAGGTCTGTTTTAGAATAAGAGACAGAATTTATACATAAGAATGATTTTATTGATTAGTATTTGTCTTTGAGTTGTACTAAAAACAAAGATGTTATAGAAGCATACAAACACTGATTTTTATATGGATAGTCAATATATAATTTCTAATTAAATCTTGTCTTTTGAAAGATTGTTCTCTGGGCACCTGGGTGGCTCAGTTGGTTAAATGTCTGCCTTCAGCTGAGGTCATGATCCCAGGGTCCTGAGATCAAGTGCCACATTGGGCTCCCTGATCAGCAGAGAGCCTGCTTCTTCCTCTCCCTTTGCCTGAAGCTCCCCCTGCTTGCTCTCTCTCTCTCTGTGTCAAATAAATAAATAAATAAATAAATAAATAAATAAATAAATAAATAAA
>NW_023270825.1:16620509-16639096 GCF_011800145.1 Mirounga leonina | reverse complement strand
AAATAAATAAATAAATAAATAAATAAATAAATAAATAAATAAATAAATAAAATCTTTAAAACAGAGAGAAGAAAGAAATATTGTTCTCTTCCGATGATATGTTAGGTTTATTTTATTTTAAAGCAGATTATTGATTTCACTTCTGTAGCACCAAATCCATACCACGATGTTTGAACCACATCCTGCTGTTACTCTGGGCAAAAACATGAGTAAAAGGACAGAGAAGAGTGTCACAGTTGTTTATATGTATAATCTTCATTATGATACAGAATGGCTGATAACAGGTTTGGCGAATGGACATACAGGACGAGTGGAGTGATTTATTGAATGTGCTGGTACAGGCAGAAAGCAAATTTATTTTTTCTTATGACTTCATGCTTAACCCCATCCTCTTCACTCATTCTTTGACCTCATATACTCTCACCATTCTCACCCCATATGTTGCAATACTAATTCTCATAGCTTTTTCTATTGTTTTATTTAACAAAATGTCAATACAGCAGGGTAACCAACAGCCCAGGTTTGCCCAGGACTGAGGAGTTTCCTGAGATGTGGGACTCTCAGTGCTGAAACCATGAATGACTAACTGGGATGGTTTGTCAACCTAAATGAACAGCCTAGAAATCATGTGACTCCAATCTTCTTCAGGTCTTACTCAGACTTAAAACTCTGCTGTGCAAGAGGCTCTTGTGGTCAGATTTTGCACTCTCTCTCATCTTGCTTTTCTCTCTTCCTTCCCCACTCACTCACTTGGCTGCTCCAGGTTTGATTTTGGAAAGGGACAGAAAGGTGTCAAGATTGGTACAGGTGAAATCTATATCAGTAACCTCTGAGAGGAATCTGACTTTTCTTACATCCTTGAAATCAATTTAATCAGATGCAAAGGACCGATCTCTCTCATTTATTCTTCCTAATTCCTCTGTAGAATGTCAAGGATTTGGGATGAATTTGCTTCATTTTGTCTTACAGTAGTTAATTCTCATGGTCAGGAAATCCCATGCAAATGAATTTTAGCTATGCTGCCCTAATGTGAGCCTTCCCTAAAACCTCAAAACAGAGATCTTAAAAAAAAAAAAATTAAAACAACAACAACAACAAAAACAGAGGATGGCAAATTGAGATATATTGTTGAAACTGTTGAAATTAGTCCCTTGATAAGTTTTCTTTCCTTTTTTTTTAAGATTTATTTATTTATTTATTTATTTATTTATTTATTTATTTGACAGAGAGAGACACAGCGAGAGAGGGAACACAAGCAGGGGGAGTGGGAGAGGGAGAAGCAGGCTTCCCTCTGAGCAGGAAGCCCGATGTGGGGCTTGATCCCAGGACCCTGGGATCATGACCTGAGCTGAAAGCAGATGCTTAACGACTGAGCCACCCAGGCACCCCTCCCTTGGTAAGTTTTCAAGAATAATGTGAAAACCTTGTATTTATTGGGGAAAAGGAAAGAGAGGGGGATGACTAGGGGAAATTGTGGGCTCCCAGATACAGTTCTTCCATTACCAAACAAGGGATAATCTGAGACAATGATTGTATATACTGCCTTTCACTGGTTGAAAAAGAAATGTCAACGACTGGTAAATAATAGCAAGCCTTTCCTTCTTTACCTATTACAAATTGCCTGTGGGGTTTGTCAGTTCTCTGGATGTGTAGACAATCCAGGAAACTTACCAACCATGGAAAGATTCATATTTTAAAATATTATTAAAGACATCTACGCTTTACTGTCAGGATAAAAGCTCTCTGGAAGGGCAAACAATCAAGTCCCAGATTTCTAAGGGTCTCTTTATTCTTTTCCCCACATTTATTACCTTCTCTTCTGAATTGTTTCAGGATTTTATATGTCCTATTAATTGCTTAAATCACTCAACCTCTCTGCCTTTACAAATCCACAATACTTCCAAAAACAGTCTATGTTCACACTTGGATGTGAATCTTTTTGAGAAATCAGGACACTTCCTATAATGAGTGAGGGAAATCTAAGATAAATCTTAGATAAATCTAAGCTCCCTTCATGAAATGGAAAAACAAGGTTAGATCTCATCTTATTATATTGGCTGTGTTTATACCTAAATTGATTTCAACCCAAGTTTTGACTAGTTTCTATCCTTACATAAATAATTTGAAATCATTACAAAATGTTTTCTGCTACAGGAACTTAAATCACACTTTATAAAAAATAAACAATATTTGGAAATAAGAATGTATACACTCAATCTAATACCAATCACTACTTACCATTCAAGTCTCATCATTCAATGTGGGAGGTGTTTATCGGTCAACAGAACTGGCCTACATTCTGCCTATAAAATACGCCTGAAATAACTGGAGTGATCCTTTATTTTTTTCTCTAAACCAAGGCAGTTTTAAAATGAATGGGATCACTAAAAATATTTAAAATCAAATAATTTTTGAACATTTGGTGATCAAAATATTATTTTAACATATTGGTAGATCTTTAAATTAGTCCTAATAAAATTTTAATTTCAGAAAATATCCATAACATAAATATGTATTTTAAAGAAAAGCAAGAAAGCTCATTATGTTTATATTATATTAAATGTATATATAATGATATATATAATGCTATTTAATATATAATTACATATTATGTTATATTAATATTATTTAAGTATTTCTATTTTTATATTGATTTCCTCAGTGTTTAATAATAAGTAGACTAATTGCTCTTGAGGCTTATTTCTATAATTAAACAGTATCTTAGCCATATCTTAGTTTCTTAGCCATTCCAAAATATCTCAGTGGCATTTTTTCTAATTAACACATATTAATATGGTTTTATTTTTTAATATTTTTATAAAATTATTTGCAATTTTCTTTAAAGTTGCACTTTATGGCTAGTAAATAAATATGAGCAAACATATATATACATACATATGTAAATGAATAACCAAACAAATAAATCTTCAATTGATTCTTTTCTGTAGATCCTAATATTTAACTCATAAAATATTCACTCTGTAGGTGCTAGGATATTTAATAGGCTCACAGCACATTTTGCTAAGTGGAGCATATTCTCCATTCTAAAGTTTATTGAAATATAAAAATATTTCTGTTGAAATGTTTTTACAGTTACTATTTTGCTTCAATTTAGACATTATTAATTCAATAATTAATTTTACAAGGAAAATTTGCCAAATTAATCATTGCTATTTATCCTTTTGAATTTTTTGCCAAATATAGATACTGCAATATCAAAGGCTTTCTCAGTTTCAATCTAAAGACAGGCAAAAGAGCTATTGGCTTTCAGCTGGGAGGAGGCCAAGGTGCAACTCTCTTCAGTCCTCCCAAATCCAGTCATATCCAACACCGCACCACCTAAGTTCGCCCCCAACAAGATCAAAGTATACTTGAGGTGCACTGGTTGGAAAGTCACTGCCACATCCGCTATGGCCCCCAGATCAGCCCTCTAGGTCTCTCTCCAAAAAAAGTTGGTGATGACTTCGCTAGGGCAACCAGTTATTGAAAGGGTCTGAGGATTCCAGCGACTGTTCAGAATAGATAGGCCCAGACTGAAGGGAAGTTCAGAACATATAGGCCCAGATTGCCTCTGCCCTGATTATCAAAGCCCTCAAGGAACTTCCAAGAGACAGAAAGAAGCAGGAAAACATTAAGCACAATGGAACTATCACTTTTGACGAGATTGTCAACATTGTCCGACAGATGCAGCACCAACCTTTAGCCAGAGAATTCTCTGGAACCCTTAAAGAGATGCTGGGGTTTGTCCAATCTGTGGGCTACAGTGTTGATGGCCACTGGCACCCTCATGACATCATCGATGACATCAATAATGGCACAGTGGTATTGACCAACTAGTTGAGAACTACAACAGAAAATATTTCAATAAAAGGTCATTTGACAAACAAACAATAAATAAAATTTAAAAAACAAACAAGAGAATGAGAAAATGTGTATGTATTTTTGAAGTACTGTTTGGTATTCAACATCAGCTTCATCACCAAACTTTTCTGGTTTAGTTATCCTAAATTTATACATATCAAATAATTATAAATATGGACAACTATAGGTTAGTTATTAGAACACTGCAGTTTCTCTAGACACAGTTACAAGTTATGTCTACACACAAAAAATAAATTCTCAAGTATATTTCTGCTCCAAAATTGCTTAATTTCCAATTACTCCATCATTTTCAGACTAATTTTCTGAATTTTTTTACTTTAAATTGAAATTAATATGCATATTTCACCTCAAAGCCAAATAATTCTATCATCTATTGAACTTTTTAACTGAATTACAACAGCATTCATGATAATGTTTTGTCTTCAGCAAAATGCATTTGAAAAAAATCTAATTCCATTAATAGAATTAAAAAATATAACCATTAAAAAATTAATCAATTTCCTACTCAAATCATCTTAGAGTGGCATAAAACTGGTATATCTGTTTGCAAAGTTTTTCTGTTAATGATCTAAGACATTAACAAATATGTATACATAGGGGCGCCTGGGTGGCTCAGTTGTTAAGCATCTGCCTTCAGCTCAGGTCATGATCCCAGGGTCCTGGCATCGAGCCCCACGTCGGGCTCCCTGCTCAGCAGGAAGCCTGCTTCTCCCTCTCCCACTCCCTCTGCTGTGTTCCCTCTCTCACTGTGTCTCTCTCTCTGTCAAATAAATAAATAAAATCTTAAAAAAAAAAAAAATATGTATACATATTTTTTATTTTCTGGTGCATTCACAGGAAAACTTGAACTGGAAAATAAGAGAAATTAATTTAGAACAGTCGCTTGATCTAAGTGAAATGTCAAGCTTCAGTGGATGGTGTGTAAATGCACTTTCCATAGCTGTACATGTTCAATAATTGTGCTCGTCATAGTCTCTTATTTTTTTTTTAAGATTTTATTTATTCATTTGAGATAGAGAGAGAATGAGAGAGCAAACGAGCATGAGAAGGGGGAGGGTCAGAGGGAGAAGCAGACTCCCTGCTGAGCAGGAAGCCAGATGCGGAACTCCATCCCGGGACTCCAGGATCACGACCTGAGCCAAAGGCAGTCACTTAACCAATTGAGCCACCCAGTCACCTTTTTTTTTTGTCATAGTCTCTTTTAAACAGTGTATTAGTTATCTATTGCTGCATAACACATTTTCTCAAAATTTAAGTTGAAACAACTCAGTTTTTGAATGCTGAAAATCCGGAAACAGATTGATGGTTCTGGCTCCGGATCTCTCACAAGGTTGCCATCAGGCTATGGGCAGGGTCTGTAGTTATTTCAAGACCACCTAGGGCTGGAGAATTTGCTACCAAGCTCACTTCCTGTCTGGCTACTGGCCAGAGGCTTTAGTCTCTCCCATGTGGGCCTCTCTCTTCACGGCAGCTGTTTTCCGCAGAGCAGAGAGAGAGAGAGAAGGTGCTCAAGATGAAAAACAGTCTTTTCTCACCTAACGTGGACAATGACATGCCGTCTCTTCTGTTATTTGTCTTACTGACCAAACTTTGTGTGGAGAGGACTATATATGTGGTAGAAATAGCAGGAGGCAGAGATCACCGGGTGCCTTCTCAAAGGCATGACCATTCTGCATTTCAAGTAATAGCTATCACCGCACCCCTCATGGAGTATGGGAAAGGTTAACTGACATTTGCACAGAAACACATTTACCATCAACTTTCTGGAAAAATAGAAATTTAGCACCTAATTTTTCCTCAAATGTTTATTTTTGTTTTCTTGCATTCATTGCGATCAAAAGAGTTCTTGTAAAAATAAAATGTGTTAGCACACAATGAAATAAATAGCATTAGAATGATGTCATGTAAAAAAAAGCCAAAATAGGGGCGCCTGGGTGGCTCAGTCGTTAAGCGTCTGCCTCCGGCTCAGGTCCTGGGATCGAGCCCCGCATCGGGCTCCCTGCTCAGCGGGAAGCCTGCTTCTCCCTCTCCCACTCCCCCTGCTTGTGTTCCCTATCTCACTGTCTCTTTCTATCAAATAAATAAATAAAATCTTAAAAAAAAAAGAAAAAAGCCAAAATAAGCACTGCGGCACCTGTGTTCAGACAGCTCTCTCCGTTTGACAGCAGAACAGCCAAGCCTGTATTTCCACACATATCTCGGAGAAACCAAATCTGTAATTATCCATATTTTCCACCGACCCATCGAACCAGGCAAACTTTCATACTCTGCAGGCTGTGGCATGGACAGTGATGTAAGTAGCTGGTTCAAGTGGCTTCACCCCGGCTGGGTGAAGAACAGATTTCAGCCCCCTCTTTCCTAAGAAAACACAAGAGTTAACTCTCCCTCACTGCTAGTGTCTGAGCTTACTAGTTCTTTTATTCAAGTGTTACACATCCTGTCCTTAAAAAGTTTAGTACTTTAGGGAAAGGGCAGAGAGAAAAAGGATGGATATAGCTAATCATCCTTTCGATATAAAAGCCTGTTAAAGTGAGAAATGTATTTAATGTATTTGATTCTCCCAAATTATTAATGGAAACCATGTGAGAAACTGGGAGTATTACCAAACCCACCTTAATTCATTAGAGTGTAATAATAACCAAAATGCAATAATGCAATAATAAGGCTTTATTTAAAAGATAATAAAAATCCAGAACAGATGCTAAACTGTTGGTATCCCAGGCCAATAGAAACGAACCCATCTTGTCCTGCCAAAGTCAGTGTACCATCACTGATCACCTTAATAACTTTATACATAGGCTAATGTAGGTTACCATACATATGATGAGGATAGCTTTTCCAAACATTTCACTGTAGTAAGAAATCTGTCACCAGTACTGTTCTTGGTAAATGCATTGTCACAAACTGGAAGTTATGGGAAGAGTGGTGAAGATTTGGGGCTGGCGAAGTCCTAATTTCATTATCAGTTTCTTGTGAAAATACAAAGGAATCATTCCTATTATACTATGTTTGTCTCAGAAATACAGATATTTTCATACTGTGAGAGGATGCTATAAAACACTACTAACCAGTGTTTTATTAATTTTAATTTACCTAACATTAGAAAAATCGAGCATGTATTAATACAGTTAAGGTATTGCGGGGTTTTCATTTCTGTTTTAGCTGTTCATATCCTTTATATGATTTTATTGACTTAAATTTATCTATTTATGTGTAGATTCCTTATATGTGTTATATAGTAATTCTTTTATCCCTAAACATTTCAAAATATCCTTTCCAAGTCTGTGACTTGTTTTCTTTCTTTCTTTTTTTTTTTTTTTAAGATTTTATTTATTTATTTGACAGAGAGAGAGAGAGACAGCGAGAGAGGGAACACAAGCAGGGGGAGTGGGAGAGGGAGAAGCAGGCTTCCCGCCAAGCAGGGAGCCCGATGCGGGGCTCGGTCCCAGGACCCTGGGATCATGACCTGAGCCGAAGGCAGATATTTAACAACTGAGCCACCCAGGCGCCCCTGTGACTTGTTTTCTAACATTGGTTATACTACTATCTTTTGTCATAAAGAACTCCGTCATTTTAATGCAGTCCTATATAGCACTTTTTTTTCCGTAGATGATTTGTGCTTTATGTAGTTTTTTTTTTTTTTTTTGAAATCCTTCCCTCTACTTTGAGGTCATAAAAATAATCTCTTATTTTAGCCTATGCAAATTTATCTTTTTTTTCTTTTCACATTTATGTCTTTATTTAATTTGACATTTATCATGAGTAAAAACTGACATTTTATCTAGCGGATAAACAATTTCCCATGCATCACATTTTGTTTTCCCAGCTTTCTTGCAATAATTCTGACATATAGCATTATGTAAGTTTAAGGTGTGCAACATGTAACTTTGGTGTATGTATATATTGGGAAATGATTACGACCATAAGGTCAGTTAACAGATTCATTAGTTCACATAGTTACCTTTTGTACGTGTGTGGTGAGAACATTTAAGGTCTACTTTCTTAGCAACTTTTAAGTATACAATATAACCATTAACTATACTCACCACTCTGTACACTAGATCCCCCATACCTCTGGAATCAGTCACGCTAGGTTGAAGCCAGGTTGCAAGGTTGTTGCTGGATCTACAGTGGAGTCTGCAGTTGGAAAGCTTGTGACCAGGTACTTAGGCAGGTGTGGGTCCTGTCTGGTCTCTGTGGGGGATGGGACTGCCTCCAGGACTTTGGTCAGTAGGGTGGCACTGGGACAAGAGTCCACTTCAAGGTCCAAAAGGAGGTACTCAGACAGTGAGGTGCATGGATGGGTGAGGCTCCCACAAGGTCCCTGGGAGGGGCCCTGCCAGGTCACTTGGTGGGTCCCAAGGTGGGAGGAACTGCCCCAGGTGGTGGCTGAGAAGGGCTGGGACTGGGTCCAAGCATGAGTCCAAGCACTGCTTCAGGATACAACCAAGACTGAGGTCTGCCTACCTGGCTCTGGAGGCACAGAAAAGAATGTCTCCCACCAAGTCCCTGAGGAAGAAGGAGGAGCCCATTACCCATGGCTGGGAGGGGGTGGAGCCAAGTGCAGTGCCCTTTCAGAATCTCTGGATATGCAGATAGGATCTTGTGCTGACAGGACTGCAAATGGACTGTGGCTGGGAGGGGTAGCAGCCCAGTTACAGAGCCCTATCATAATCTACAATTGAACTGAGATGGGTGTGCTTAAAGAGGGACTGCAGTTGAGTTACAGGCCACTTCAATGTCCGCAGCCAGGAACAAGGTCTATTACTTGAGGCATGTATGGACGTGACTTTCCTCAGGTCCCTTTACATACGGTGCTGGTGACAGGACCAAGGCCAAACAGGACTGCAGCCAAGTCCTACCTGAACTACAAATCTCCTACCTGGATCCCACAAAGGCACTTTTGACCATGGATGACTGCCACATTCTTTTTGCTGAAGGGGTATACGAATGGGGACTCTCTTAGTTTGCCATTTGGCTGACATTACTCCATACATCACGTACTGATTCATCCATGCTTATGTTAGCTGTTTGTGTATATATATTTAGTGTATCAGCACCTGTTCATACATCTACATACATAATATCTGATATATACTTGCTTCTATTTTTGGATTCTTTATTCTATTTCACTATCTGTCTATTCCCAACAGTGCTATGCTATTTTAAGCATCATATATCATAATAGACCTTGAGTTCTGGTAGATTATGTGTCATGCCCTTATTTTTTTCTAAATGGTCTTTAGTGGCCTTAGCTCTTTATTTTGCTACTTGGATTTTAGAATCAACTCAAGTGCTTTAACAAACCCTGGTTGGAATATTAATTGGAACCACATTAAATTCATATGTTGATTTGGAGAAAACCATTATCTTTGTAAAGTTGATTATTTTCATCCATAAACACAATGGTATTCATTGATTACCTTATATAACACTATCTTTTTTTGAGAGAATACCTGTAATTCTTCTGTTATTTATTACTAACTAATGTATACATGTTCCCTCATTGTGAAAAGAGACTTTTTTTATTATTTTTATTGTTTGAGAGAGAGAGATAGTGTGTGTGAGGGGAGAGGTTGGGAGGCGGGTGCAAAGGGAGAGAGAGAGAGAGAATCCTAACTAAGTAGGCTCCATGTCCAATGTGGAGCCTGACACAGGGTGCAATTTCACAATCCTGAGATCATGACCTGGGTTGAAATCAAGAGTCAGACACTTAACCAACTGAACCACCCAGGTGCCCCAAAAAAGAGGCTACTTTAAATCACCTTTTCTAATTTGTTTAATTCAGTTTGTTTTTATATATTGATCTTGGAACCAACAACCTTGCTCAACTGTATTATTAGTCATATTTTGTCTGTAAGTGCTCATGGATGTTCAATGTCATTAATCTTGTCTTCTACAAATGCTAGCAAGACTGTTTCTTCCTATTCATTTGTAATATTCCTTACTTGTTTTTTCTTTTCTTTTCTTTTTTCCTTTCATACCTCACTGGCTATAATTTCATATAGAATGTTCATATAGTAGAAAATTGGCTTCTTCCTGACTTTAATGCAAATATTTCTAATATTTTACCAATAATGTAATGTTTGCCATATTGTTTTGGTTATCTTTATCATGTTAAAATATTTCCTTGTATTACAACTTACAAAATTATAAATGGATATTAAATTTTATTGAATGCTTTTCTGCATTGGCAACATTTTTTTTTAATCTTTAAGTGTTTTGTTACCATTATGAATTTTGTTTACTATTACTTAGCATTTTAGGATTTAATATTGTGCTTGTAAAATACTAATTTCAATATAATGCTAAACTCACACAAATTTGAAGAGACTTCCCTCTCTAGTTTTCTGGAGGAATTTGTGTATAATAAGGCTTAGATGATCCTTAAAAAAAATGTCCCTATAAATCTTAGTTGGTTTATTAGATCTCTGATGCATTCATCCAAATATTTCCTATATACATGCCCCAATTTATTACAGTCTCCAACTTTTAATGATTTGACTCACCATTATTTGACTTTATGATGTTGCGAAAGTGACATGCATTCAGTATAAAACTTACTTCAAAATTTAATCTTTTTCTTGGGATAGTGGGCAATATGCAGTATTATCCTCTCTCATGATGCTGGGCACTGGCAGTGAGCCTCAGATCCCAGTCAGCCACATGACCATGAGAGTAAGCAACCAATATACAGACAACTATTCTATACCCCTATGACCATTCTGTTTTTCCCTTTCAGTACAGTATTTAATAAGTTACATGAGATATCCAACACTTTATTATAAATAAGCCTTGTGTTAGATGATTTTGCCCAACTGTAGGCTAACATAAGTGTTCTGAGCATGCTTAAGTTTGCCTAGGTTAAGTTGTGATGTTCAATAGGTTGGATGTATTAAAGGCATTTTCGACTTAATGATATTTTCAACTTACAGTGCTTTTATTGGGACGCAGCCCCATGGTAAGTCAAGAAAGATCTGTAGTTACATCAACAGTAATGTTTTTCTGAATTGTCTAATGTACTGTTACCTAGAAATGATACTCTCACTGTTGTTACTTACATCCAGCTCTTTTTCTCTGTTGCATTTCCATAGGATTCTGTGAACATTTTTCAACAAAATTTTATGAGTCATAAACTCATTGTTGATATGTATGAAGACTGTGTTAATTTTACTTCTGTTCTAGAATGATATTCTAGCTGGATACTAAATTCTAGACTGATATGACTGTATTTTATTATTAAATCTCTTATTGTAGATGTGAAGTCAGACATTGCTTCTTATAGATATTTTTTCATCTCTTTATTTGCTTTACCAAGTATCTTGTTAGTACTTTAAATATCTCTTTTTATTATCTTCTGGCCTCCATTATTGGTAAGAAGAAGTCAGTGATGTTTGGAATGTTGTTTCTAATTTTTCATTTTATACCTCTAATTGTGATATAAAAATGTTATTAAAGAAAAGTTTCTTAAAAGTTGAGATTTTGAGGTTATGGATTATAGTTGTGATCTCTATCTTCAAAAGTTCAATCTTAGGCCAGTCTTTTTTTAACAACTTTTAACTCCTCTGGGACAAGGTGATTTTTTCTCTTTTCTAAAATTTTGAACACTTATCTGATGAAAATTTGCATCACAACTCAATTTATTCTGTTTTTCTTTCTCTCCTTTCTTTTCTCCCCTCCTTCCTCCCCCTTCCGTCCCTTTCCTTTCTCTCTTACTCTTCCTCCCTTCTTTCTTTCCTCCCTCCCTCCCTCTCTCTTTCCCTTTCTTTCTTTCTTTCTTTCTTTCTTTCTTTCTTTCTTTCTTTCTTTCTTTCTTTCTCTCTTCTTCTTTCTTTCTTCTTTCTTCCTTTCACATTACACATGTATCTTCTTATTTTCCTTTTAGCTTATAATTTACACCAGAGTGGGGTCCTTTTATATGTAGACTATTAAAAAACCAAAATAATGTAACACTTTATTTATTGGGAAATGTAGTTTTTGTCATTAAAACATTTTGACAAGTTAAAGTGACTTTAAGACTTGTTAAAATTAGATCAGTGAAGCTGTTGATGACCTCAGTGCCTTTATCTTAACATTGAGGGTTTGGAAGCTGTGGATTTATAGCTGTACATACAGTAGATACTGAAAAAAAAAAAAAAAAGAAAATGCATCTCAATGAAACATTTTTCTTTTTAACAGAATATTTTACTCTTTTAAATAGCTTTCTTGATGTATAATTGATATACAAATTGATATATTGGTATACAATTGAGTGTAACGGCACATATTTGGTGTGTTCAGTTTGATGAGTTTAGACATATGCAAACATCTATGAAACCATCACCACAATTAAGGTAATAGATGCATCCAACATCTCCCAGAGTTTCCTTGTTTCCCTTTATTTTTTTTTTATTTTATTTTTTTTTTTTTTTGTGGTAAGTACACATTACATGAGATCTTCCCTCTTAATAAATTTTGAAGTGTATGATACCATGTTGTCAAGTATACGCACTATGATGTACAGCATATATCTAGACCTTACTCATCTAGCATAACTAAAACTTTAAACCCAATAAACAACAATTTTTCTTTACTCTCCCCAGTCCCTTGCAATAACATATTCTCTGCTTCTATGAGTTTCACAATTTTAGAGACATCATGTAGATGGAATCTTACAATATTTGTCCTTTGTGACTGGCTTATTTTACTTAAAAAATGTCCTCCATGTTCATCCATATGCTCACAAATTAAAGGATTTTCATTTTTTTTAAGACAGAAGGATATTCTTTTGTATTATATACCACGTTTTCTTTATCCATTCACCCATCAGTGGACTTTTAGCTTGTTCTCGTAACTTGGCTACTATAAGTAATGTTGCAGTGAACATGTGAGTGCTTATATCTCTTCAATATCCTGATTCCAGTTCTTTTGGATTGTACCCAGAAATGGGATCACCAGATCATATTATTTCTATTTCTAATTTTTTGAGAACCCTCCATATTTCTTTCCACTGCAGCTAAACCATTTTACATTCTCACCAATAGTGAGAATAGTGAGTACAAGGGTTCCAGTTTTTCCATAACCTGACCAACATTTGTTCTTCTTATTATTATTTAAATAATAGCCATCCTAAGTTGTGTGATGTGAAGTGCTATCTCACTGTAGTTTTGGTTTGCATTTCCCTAATAATAAATGATGTTGAACATCATTTCTTTTTTTTTTTTAAGATTTTATTTATTTATTTATTTGAGAGAGAGAATGAGGAAGAGAGCACATGAGAGGGGAGAGGGTCAGAGGGAGAAGCAGACTCCCTGCCGAGCAGGGAGCCCGATGTGGGACTCCATCCAGGGACTCCAGGATCATGACCTGAGCCGAAGGCAGTTGCTTAACCAACTGAGCCACCCAGGCGCCCTGTTTCCTGTTTTCTTATAGGAGTTTTACAGTTGTAGATCTTATATTTAAGTCTTTAATCTATTTAGAGTTGAGTTTTATGTAGGAAAGGGGTCCAATTTTTTTTTTTTGTATCCATTTAGCAATACCGTTTGTCGATGAGAGTATCCATTTCCCATTGTGTGTTCTTACTACCCTTGTCAAAGATCAGTTGACCATATGTGCATAGTTCATTTTTTGCTCTCTATGTGGTTTCATTATGATTGCCAGCATTACCAACTACATTTTTTGGTAGACAATGTATATTTATTGAAATCTGTTTTAGTCATTATCATAGTAAGTTTATTACTCCTATCAATATAAAATATAATTTTTTTAAAGATTTTATTTATTTATTTGACAGAGAATGACACAGCGAGAGAGGGAACACAAACGGGGAGTGGGAGAGGGAGAAACAGACTCCCTGCCAAGCAGGGAGCCCGATGCGGGACTCGATCCTGGGACAACAGGATCATGACCTGAGCCGAAGGCAGTCACTTAACCAACTGAGCCACCCAGGCGCCCTGAAATATAATTTTCTATGACTTGCATTTTATCATTATTTGGATACAGATGTACAGTAATGAATATTTATATCTATTTTCCACCCACATCCCTCTCAATATCTTTGGCATCGCTGCTTGGAAGATGATAACCAAAGAGACACCCATAATGGTTAAAAATATTGGTGCCCAAATCCCCACCAGCCTCCCATTCTTCTGCTTGATCTCTCTCAATACCTGTCTTATTTTGGCTTGGTCTTAGGATGACTCATATATTTTTAGAATCATCTAATTTGTTCTCTCTACTCAATGATTCTGCTCTCTCTGGAGGCTTTCACTCTTGCTGTCCTCTTCTCAGCCTTGATGATGTGAGCTGGGCTTTGGGTCACCTCATTTTTCTCTCCTTCACCATTATTGTCTTGTCAATACTTTATTGTTTCCTCTGTACACATCACTTCTTTTACTCTCTCACTATCTTATTGTTTTCTACTCCTATTGTGACTGTTTTGAGGTGACCAAAAAACAAAAAAAATCATACAATGCCTCTAGTATAAGATTTCACTTGGATGTGTATTTTCACATTTTCACAGATAACCTTCCACTCCACTTTCCCATTTTTTGAACTTGTCTCCAGAACCAACTACGGAAAATAAAATTGAATTAATGCAAGTGATGAAACAAATTTGCTTAATTCTGTGGCAACTGGGCACCGTCCAGACTTTTTAGCAAAAATCTGTCATAAGACCTGCTTTCACAAAATGCCTTTAGTGACAGCAGAGTGAATAAATTGTAAGTTAGAGAAACTCAGGCATGGGATCTCAGGTGGTTGTTGAAGGACACTAGAAGTCACATAATAATGATCATTTAGATCAGTGTTTAGAGATGAAAGAATCAATCTAAAAAAAATATGCAGTAGTTAATATCATAGTTTAGTGAATGGTTTCATGGAGAGGGGTAGAGAGAACAGAAATCAAACTATCATTCAAGTTTCTAGTGTGAGTAATGTAGAAAGTAAAATCTGGAAGAGAAACAGTTTTAGTTTGGAAATTACAACTTTATTTTTTAAATATTTCAATTTTTGATTGAATGATCAATTTTGAAGTCATCATCATAACTGTGGGAGAAAAAGCTAGTTACTTAAAAACTTACATTGAGAGAGCCACAAATATAAGTATCAGTGACTTGTCAATGTTTATCTAGAATATTTTTGCAGAATGTTGTTTTATTATTGAAAAACTAATTGTGTTAGTTATTTTGTTCCATACCAGACATTTTAAGTTTTTTTATTTTTTTTAATTTTTAAAAGATTTATTTATTTATTTGAGGGGGGAAGGGCAGAGAGGAAGGAAGAGAGAGAATCCCAGGCAGACTCCCTGCTGAGCATGGAGCCTGATATGAGGCTCAGTCTCACAACCCTGAGTTCATGACCTGAAATCAAGAGTCAAACACTTAACAGGCTGAGTCACCCAGGCGCCCTAGATTAATTTTTTTTAAAATACATGTCAGATTCTATAGTGATATCATGGAAAAATGTAAATGATATGATATACTGTTAAATAAAAAAGCCCATTATAAAGTGAAAAAAAAAAATGTATGTCAGATTCTATAAGTTTTCTGGAGATGCCAAAATAATTTTGTATATGTTAACATTTAAAGAAAAGCAAAGGTAGGTCATGAAATGATTGTAAGGAAACCAACTCCACAGTTACAAATAAAAATAAAAAGCAACATACTTTTAAAAAATAATTATTGGATTTTTCTGCCCTTAGCTTCGTAATATTCAACAGCCAAAACAGCCGGTGAGAGAAAAAGAAAAGAGAAGAAATATGTTCACACAACAATTTGACCCGACGATATTCTGTTATAGTTTATTTCTAAACAAGACACTAGCAGGGCACTAAGGACACTTGAAGATTTGTAGAAATAAGTAGCAAACACCACTCTGCACTTTTGCATACTAATTTGTAACCTTTATATTTTATAGCCAAGTTCCTTGACGGAGTCAGGCTTTGACCTAGCTGTAGAAGGAACCTGCTTGAGGACCAAGTCCTCTATCTTCACATACACCAAAGGACCTTCTGCTGGAGAACATGCATGAGCAGGATACAGGAGAGTTTGTACTGAGGACTCTGAACCTCAGACCACACAAAGATTCATGGACAGCCTACCATCCTACTTTAGACCATCCATTTTTGTATTTTAGGTGCGGTGTACCATTCTTTGTAGTCAAAATGTTTGAAATGTAGGTTTTCCGAACGAAGGAATAAATGTTACTTTACCAGCAATGACCTCTTTGACAAGATGGAAAGAACTCAATTATTTCCAAAGTCTGGAATGTCACTTTTCTCTAAAGCTACGTCTTTATCTCTCTGTTTTTCTTATTTTCTCTAACCTTCCTATCTTGCTTAATTTTTTTTATAGCCCTCTCTAAGGCGTCCCAGAATAGTGACCGGCACTTTGTAGACTTTAAATAACATTAAGGTAATAAATGAATAAATTAATGACTAAATGAATGGATGTATTCTACCATTTTGAATGGACCCCTAAACAGTTACTCTTTAAATACAGAAGTTATTCTTGTTTTTCTCGTCATTTTGATACTATTAATATTGGTATTATTACCAACTTCCAAAGGCTTATCTTTTTTTCAGGTTTTAACACTTTTTATTTGCATATTTCAACAATTGTGCAGCCCAGTAATTAAAATCATTTGAACGAAAAATGGCACTCTGATTAAACTGCATTTTACAGCCTGCAGAATACCTTGGACCCGCTTGGTTTTTACTCTAGATTTCACTGTCCTCCCACCCAGCTTTTTTCTTCACCAACATGCAAGTTCTTTTCCTTCTCCGCCAGCCAGATAGGTAAATGGGAGAGGCAAGTGTGGCTTTCCTCTTCCGTAGTTCTCGATGTTTTGATGTGAAAAGGAGCAGCACAGTCATTTAAACTCGGTCCAACCTCTTTGCATCTTACAAAGTTAAACAGTTAAAAGAAGTGAAATAAGAAGGCAATGCTTGTGAATGCAGGGTGCCTATTGGGGGCACACACCTCATTACAATTCCCCGGCTTGCTTCACCTGTTCAATTGCTTCTTTTGAAGGCATTGGATTTTTCTCTTGTGTTTCTGTCTTCAATTTTGACTTAGCAGATTTCTCAATCTCAGCCATATCGGGTTTGTCAAACATGGTTGCAGGGGAGGCGGGAGCAAGGCGGGGAGCAAGGGAAGTCTGATTTGCAGTCTGCGCAGTGGCCACTGCCATGTCCGGAGGCAAATTTTAATGGATTCTCCCATACCCATGAAACATATAGTTACTTGACTCTGAATTCTTTAAGACATCATTTTAAATGTTGAATGATAAGCTAAGTGTAACCACGATATTCTGTGTTCTGGGATGATTTTGTTAATCCTTATAGAACTTTATGAAGTGGGTATTCTGTTTATCCTCATTTTATGTATGAGGAAACTAAGTATCAGATAAATTAAGTAACATAACCTGTAAAAAAGACAAGATTTAAAGTCAGATCTGAGTACTTATAACTGGTCTTAATATTGTCATATTCTGCGGAAGCCCATCTTGCTTGAGAATAACCCACTCATCACTCTAACCATACAATTCCTTAAATTTCTCAATGCCAGTGTTCCACTCCAGAACTGAGCATGATCTTTGAGAAAAGCTTCACGTTAGAATTCCAGTACTACATTTCTACCATAGTGTTTTATCATTCTGACACTATCACACTCTTACCCTCACCTCACCTCCTCTGAGTTCTGTAGAACTTCCCCTTTGCGTGATGCATTTTTCTTTAATCTGTCATCCCTTTCCTGCCCTAACATATTTTCTTACTCAGCCTTGAACAAGTAGTGACACTTTTAGTTGTAAGAATAGAAACCAGGCTCAAATTATTCAAGCAAAAGTTTATTTGTCAATCTTAGACTACAGAGTACAAAAATGTATTGACTTCGAATGACAGGATTTAGGTGTTCAACTGAGTTTGAATATGGCTCAGTTCAGATGCTAAAGTATCTCATCAAAATATTGTCTCTCTCTCTCCTTTACTCCTAAATCCTGATTTTTCTAGGTGTATGAGCTCATGGTTAATATTTATACACATATATAATCATATATATATATATATACATACAAATTTGTATTGTATCTTCCTTATTCTCAGCAAATGTATGCAACCAACTTAGATTAATTTAAGGCCTTATAAAGCATGAATTCTTTTTATTTCTGACCATCCTCCAGTTTGAAGTTTTCTAAATGTATTCTCCCTCCCTTTCTTCTAGCCTAACAGGTTGAGGTGTATTCTTTTGTTGTTAATTCCATTTGTAATTATTGCTACTGTCGTTATTCCATTTCCTATAGTACTTACCCATAATATCATCTGTACTTGTTAGTGACTTTCTGAGAACATATCAACATTATCATTAGTTTAGTCCTCTTCCTAAACTAGACTAGCTTTGAGAGATGAACTATCACTTATTGTTATACCTCTTGTTTCTTCACAGTACTTGCCCCTTTGTTGAGTTTAGTAAATGTTATTAAATAAAATAAATGAAGATTTCCTACTAATAAGACTTAGATTTTGGTCTAATTGAAATAATTGAAATAGAATCTTCTTTCATTTTCTTCTTCTTCTCCCCCTCCCCCCCTCTCTTCTCCTTCCTCTTCCTCTTTCTCCTCCTCTCTTTCTCCTTCTCTTCTTCTTCTTCTTTCTTCTTCTTCTTCTTCTTCTTCTTCTTCTTCTTCTTCTTCTTCTTCTTCTTCTTCTTCTTCTTCTTCTTCTTCTT
>NW_023270825.1:16506980-16620499 GCF_011800145.1 Mirounga leonina | reverse complement strand
TTCTTCTTCTTCTTCTTCTTCTTCTTCTTCTTCTTCTTCTTCTTCTTTTCTTCTTTTTCTTCTCTGCCTCCTTCTCTTCCTCCTCCTTCTTCTCACTATTATCACTCACTATATTCATTTACTAGGATTACCATAAAAAAAATACCATAGGCTTGGTAGCTTAAACAACAAAAATGTATTTTCTCACAGTTCTAAAGGCCATAAGTTCAAGGTCAAGGTACCAACAGGACTGTTTCCTCTGAGGGCTCTATCCGTGGCTTTCAGATGGCCAACATATCGCTGCACCTTCACGTAGTTGTCCCTCAGTGCATGCACATCTTTAATGTTTCTCTAGGTCTTCTAATCTCTTCCTATAAGGGAAGAAGTCAATTGGATTAAGGCATATCCTAAAGTCCTCATTTTAAATTAATCACCTCTTTAAAGCTCCTATCTCCCATTACAGTCACTTTCTGAGGTACTGGAGTTTAGGACTTCAACATATGGAATTTTGCGGGAATACATTTCTGTCCATAACGCTCACTCATTTGGTTATTTCATCTTTTCTCATTATGTAAAGTCATGAGATGATGATCATGTTTTTATTTCTAGCCTGGACCAATCCCCTAAAATACAGTCGTGCCAACCCCATCCTTCCGGTGTTGTAAGACAAATGCTTCGCAACTCAACACTTTCTGTTTCATCCTCTTTCTAGTCCATTATCAAACTCTTGGCCCTTCCTTCAAAATATATCCAGATCTTGACCATCACTTCTTATTACTTCCTCTACAGTCACTGCACTGCAATCAACCAACTTCCATTTCCAGAATTGTTGTAAAAGCCACATATCCACACCTGGCTTGAACCTCCACCTATGTTCTACTTCTAACCATCTGTAGTCTTTCCACAGTAGAATAGCCAGAGTGATCGACTTTAAAAACTAAATCAGATGGAAAAAAAAAAAAAAAAACTAAATCAGATGATGTTGCTCTTGAATTCAAAGATTTCTAGTAGCTTTCTATCTCGCTCAGTGTAAAAACAGCAATAAAACAGCTCATGGTCATTAAATGATTGGATTCCCACACAATTTGCCCCCATACCACCACTACCTCTTTGACTTATTCCTATGTGACTACACCATTCACTCACTCTCTTCTTGCCACACAGGCCTCATAGCTTTTCTTCTACCACATCAGGTATGTTTCTATCTCAAAAACATTTCACTTGCAGTTCCTTCTGCTCTGGAGTGCCACTCCCCCAGGCATTCTCATGATTTATTCCTTAACCTTCTTCTGACCTTTACTCAAATATCCCCTTTTCAGTGAGACTATCTATGACTTCCAAACAGAAAATAACAGACCTCCCATGCTCTACTTTCTTTCTTGTTTTACTTTCTCCCAATGTATTTGGGGGAAATCTTTAATATTTTAGTGATTCATTTACTTTATAGTTCATCTTTCCCCACCCCAACAACATATATACTCACTAGAATCTGAGTTCTATAGGGAAAACAACCTATTTTTTTTTCTTTTTCATAATCTAGAAGAAAAAGAAAGTTTGCAGTCATAGCCAGCAGTGATACAATATGTGGATTCTTGAGATTTGAGGTATTATTCAGATATTCTAGAGATATTATTGTTTTCTATAGGCTAGGCATTGCTTTTTATTAATGTTGATGAAGATAGATTGTTTCTGATTTCTAACTCTAAAACTTACATTAGGTGTTCTGTAAATATTGCATATAAGTGATGATCAGAGTAATACCAAGAATATGCTAAATGCTGTTATGTTTCCTAGTTTTCAGAAAGACTAAAATACGGTTATTTAAGGAAAACTGAATCTTAACTAGTTTCTGCACAGATTGTCAGCATCGGAGCCTAATTACAAGCATTTATGTGTCATTACCAGCCTTTTGGACCTAACCATCAGAGTCTAGCCAATTCACTGATTCACCATTCACTGATGTCTCTGTCATGTTTCTACTCATTTGAAAGCATCCTTAGAAGAACTAAATACAACATTTGTGAAAGAGAAAAGCAAGTTCAGTCCTCAGGTCATCTTTCTATGGGGAATAGGTTATATGAAAAATGAATGCTAGTCCATGAACCCAGAGATGCAGAGTATCACATCTTCCTGGTCTTAAATTAGCTTAATTTTTGACTCTCAATTCCCAGCCTGCCTTGAAGCCATGAAAGGTAACTTTATTTTTCCTAAAGGTCCCTTTTCACTCCAGGACAGTGCAAATCCTCAGTGACCTGAAGGGTGGGGATACCTAGAAGTTCACTTCAGTCCTTAGTCATCTTTCTTTCCTGGTTACCACAGAGACCCAACTGTTCCAGTGTTCCCTCAGGGTGCTGACTTTACTGCTCCTGTGTCTTACATAGAGCCCTGGAAACACTCACAGGTCTGAACCCAAGTAAATATTACTTTTGATGTTACTCCTCCCAGGACAGAAACAAAAACAGATAATGGGAAAAGGGGTACCACAGGCATTTATTGGTTCGGAAACTTCTCTCTTGAAAAATTTTCTACTTCTCAGCTCCTTACAGGACATTTAGCTTTATCTCCTCAATGCTGTGAGGTTTTGAGAAAAACAGATGTCTTCAGGGGAATTGTCTGTGGACAACTTCTGCTTGCTGCATTGCTACAAATCTCCCCTGGGGAAAGAAAGCATAAAAACCTACCCCTGCTTGAATGAAAAGCAAAATGGGAAAAAAAGAGAGACAAAATTCACACAAACATCTTTAAAAAGTTACTGCCACAGATTTAATTTTATTTGGAGTTACATCCCCGTAAAGTATGAAGAGAACAAAAGCACCTGATAAGCAAATGAAATAAAGGTTTTAGGATTTCATCAGAAATAGTTGAAAGAACTAGGGGTAGTTATTCTTAAGAGAAGGAAAATATTATGTAGTCATTTTGTTCTCAGTTGCTCTGAAGGAAAGAAATGAAGAGAGTCATGTTTCAGTTTAGCGTGAAAAAGGAACATCAAAGTTTGATGAATATGGAGTGAGAAAAACCTGGATTTGTTCCCAGTTTCTCAATCTTTGGGCAAGCCAGATAGTGTATGAGTCCTAATTTTTTTGTCTCTCTCTCTCTCTCTCTTTCTTTCTCCTTCATTCACATATTCAATAAATGCTTATAGAGTACTTTCTATGTTACAGAATTCAAAGCACTGTGTTCAGTTTTTTTGTGTGTCAATGACCAACAAAATTTAATATTTTGCTTTCATGGCATTTATTGTTTAGTGAGGGGGATAGAAATTAACCAAATAGCAGTTTAACTTAATGGAGAATAACAGTAACAAGAGCTATGAAGGCAAATACTAAAAATGGAGTTGTGACTGAGGGCTAAGGCCAATTCTGTGAGGGCTGGAGAGTACAGCTGAAGGTGGACTGGGGATAGTTTCACAGTGCATGTGATGTCTGGTGAAAGGAATGAGATGGGTAAGACCTTTGAGCTGAGAAGTGAGTGTGCCGCCCTCAGGGAACTGAAAGAATGTCGGTGAAGAAAGAGAACTAGAGGAAAGAAGAGGGAGCCTGGAAAAGAAGACAGGGCTGAAACCACATAGAGATATGAAGGATAAACAAAATGTGACCATTTACCTGAAGACCAATAATAAGCCAATATAGTTTGATTGGTGACTACAGGATGGAGGCCTAAATTCTTTGAGGAGCCTCATAGAGGTATTTTCAGCACTGAAATAATATTTGAAAGTGATCCTAAGGACCATAACAATGGCAGCCATTTGTAACAATTACAATTTGCTCTAATATAAGCCATTGCATTCTGAAGTAGATAATTCCTATACTCTATTTAAACAGAAATTAAATGGTCATCTATTTGGAATGTCCTTCAAGTTAGTTTTGCCTTGGGAGAGGTTTTGAAATAGTGGGGATATGTTCTAGTTTTATTCTAGTTTTATTTATTTATTTATTTAGACTCTTTGATCATCTATACATACTGAGGAGAATGACACCATGGCATCAGAAACAAGCTTTTGTAGTTTCACTATACCAGAAGTCTCTACTGTTACATCCCTCTTTCTCTGACAGAGTTGTTTAGGAGAAATTCATACTCTTAGTTTAATGGACAAAAGCTAATGGGTGGAAAAAGTTTCATGGGGCCTCCTGAGGTTTTATGCATTGAAGACCCAAGAACATAAGTTTTAATTAGGCATGTAGTTCTTCCGAATAATGGGTTACTAGTTAGTTATTTCCATTCTGCTTCCATAAATCATGATGGAAGAAGATTGGAGAGAGTGAGACCAGAAACTTTGATAGAGCTTCATAATCTCCATAATAATCTGAATTAATATGCAAATGATTTGGTAAAATGGTTTTCTTGCACTTAAATTTAGCTTAGATATGAAGAGGTTATGCCAATCTATGACAAGCTCATGCATGTCATATATAATTTTGTTTTGGTAGATATTGTTGATGTTTGTTCAGACTTTGAGATCCCTTTTATCACTTAGATATGGCTCTCATCCCTAGCAACTATAGGTGTTTTGGCTAATGGCTCATTGATTGACAATCTACAACATTCCCCATAGGAGTTCTTTTGCATTATTAAAGGTATCACACATGGGGCACAAAACCTCTCCCCCCTTCCTCAAAAAAGGATAAGTTCTGCTATAAACTTTTAGCTCCAAATCTCCTTGCAGGATCAGACTCAAGGCTGACTTCAGCTGAAACCACATTCATGTGTGAATTCTCTGTTTCCTGCCCAACTGTTTTTGCTCCTATCAAGGTTGAATCTATGAGCACCTCCTGAATCAATCATATAGAGAGGAATTGCAGCCTCAACCTCTGCTCCAGGAATTCTGACTTAAGACACATGGATATATTACTCTGTAGTCTTTGAGAATTCCCTTCCTATGTGAAGACAAAATAAGTAATTTTAAGACAATATAAGAACTTAAGTAAATGGCATTCTCTATGAAAATATATTCTATAATGAAACTATAGATATCTATATCTAAATATCTGTATACAAACTATAGATACATATATATGGATAAAGATATAGATACATATATCCCAAACATTAAGAATTAAAATAATAATAATAATAATTTCTTTAGGAAAAAATGGCTGTCTTTAATGTCTGTTGATTGCTTCCTGTGCGTGAACTTCTTGTTCGATGTAGTCCCACTTATTTATTATTATCATTTTTTTGCTTTTGTTTCTTGTGCTTTTGACATTATGGGAGTCTAAAGGGTCTCTCTACATGCAAGATCATGTCATCTGCAAATAGAAAGAATTTCACATCGTCCTTTCACTTTGGATATCTTTTTCTTTTCTCTCTCTCTTTTTTTTCATTCTTTCTTTTTTTGTTGTTTTTTGTCTTATTGCTTTGACTGGGACTTCAGTACTATACTGAAAAGAGGAAACAATCAACAGAGAAAATTTTTCTCATGAACGGGTGCTGAATTTTGTGAAATCCTTTCCTGACAAAATTCACAAGGCTCGTGTGATTTTTCTTCTTTAACTTGTTCATATGATGGATTACATTAATTGAACATTTCTTTTACAATTTCCTTTTTATGTCTTTAGTATTTTTTAGTGTGGCCCTGAATTATCTCAGGCTGCCACAATGAAAGACTATAAACTGGGAAACTTAAACAAAAAATGTTGTCTCACTGTTCTGGAGGCTAGAAGTCCAAATTCAAGGTGTATGCAGGGTTGGTTCCTTCTAAGGACAGAAGGGGAAGAATTTGCTCTTGGCCTTTCTCCTTGGCTTGTAAATAGTCATCCTCTCCCTCTGTTCCTTCCATTATCTCCCCTCTGTGGGTATCTGTGGCCAAATTTCCCCTTTTTATAAGGACAGCAGTCATATTCAATAAGGCTCACACTAATGGACCTATTTTAACTTGATTATCTCTGTAAGACCTTATCTCTAAATAGATCACATTTTGAAGTACAGCAGGTTAGAATACCAACATATCTTTTTTGGAGAGAACACAATTCTACCCATAACAATCACTTTATATAGATTTTTCAGTGATTGCTCTATCACATACATGTTACATATTATATATATGTATATGTCACATATATATAAGACATATAACTCATAACAATTTTTAGGTGTCATTATTTTAGCACTTCAAGTAAAGTGTAGACACCTTACCTCACTTTATACCCCTTTACCCTTCTCCTTAATAATATAACTGTCTTAATACTTCTTCTACATACATTTAGAACCTTATCAGAGTTATGATTTTTGTTTCAATCCTTAATGATAATTTAGAAAAATTGGGAAGAAAAGGAAAATCTCTTATATTCACTCATATGTTTGCTTACTATGTTCTTCTTTCCTTTCTGATATTCTAAGATTCTTTCTTTTATTATTTCCTTTCTGTTTAGAGAACTTTCATTAGCCATTCCTTATTGGTTCATCTATTTGTGACAAATCTCTTCTTTTTCCTTTCTCTAAAAGTATGGTGATTTACTCTCCATTCCTGAGGATATTTTTCTGGGATATAGGATTATGAGTTGATAGGATTTTTCTTTCAACAGTTGAAAAATGTTCTACTGGTTTTTTTTTGTTTTTTTTTTTCCTAGCAGCCATGATTTCTGATGAGAAATCCACTGTCATTTTGAATTTATTTTTTCCCTATAGATAAAATGTCTTTCTCACTGCCTTCAAGGTTTTTTCTTTAGTTTCAGAAGCTTGACTGTAACTGTGTGTTGATGTGAATTTTTGGTGGTTTATCCTGTTTCTGGTTCCTTAACTTTTTGAATCTGTAGGTTTATATCTTTTGCCAAGTTTGAGAAGTTTTCAATCATTTTTTCTTCTCTTCTGGTTCTTTGATAACCACATGTTAGATCTTTTGTTATAGTCTGACAGATACTTGAGGCTCTGTTCATTGTTTTTTCAGACTATTTTCTCTCTGGTGTTCATATGGAGTAATTTCTGTTATTTCATTTTCCAGGTCACTGATCATTTCCTCTGTCACCTCAATGCTGCTACTGAGCCATCTCTTGAGATTTTTTTTACGTTTATTTCAGTTGTAGTTTTTGTTCTAACATTTCCATTTGGTACCTCATATATCTTTTATTTCTTATGTGAGACTTTCTATTTATTTGCTGATCTTTTTATTTTTCATTTTTTTCAAGTATGTAATTGCATGTTAACACATTTTTATGATGACTGCTTTAAAATCTTTGTCAGTTCAGATATCTGTGTCATCTTAATGTTGACATAGATTGTCTTTTTTTTCAGTTTGAGGTCTTACTAGTTCTTTGTATGATGACAGATTTTTTTTTTTTTTACCTTTTCTGATATAATTTTGGCAGAGCAAGAGAGAGGCACCACCTTGTAGGTTACATGGAGTAGTTTACAAACAAACAGATTAAAAATGGTAAGTATGTGAATAAATATGTAGTGCTTTTCTGATGGCTAAAACTATAACTTCTCTATTCTATTGTTAAAAGTCAGTCACTAAGTCCACCTTACACTCTCACACTCAAAGGTAGGGAATTTACGCTCCACCTTCTCAAGGGAAGAATAATTAATAATTTGTGGATTTATTTTAAAGCCATCATATATAATGTTGATCAAAGAAGCCAGACACAAAAGAGTACATACAGTGTAATTCTACTTACATAAATTTTTTAAAGGCAAAAGTAATTTCTACTAACTGTCAGAATAGCAATTATTGTTGAGGGTTGGTTGTGACTAGGAGATGATGAAAGAGGTGCTGATAATATTTTGCTTCTTGACTCATAACTGATTATGGTTGAATAAATAAGCTAAGCTTATCTTTAAAAGTTATTTGAGTTGTATGTACAATTTTATTTAAATGCTTATCTGTGGTTACAACATATCATATTTAGTTCAAAAAATAGGGGGAAAAAACTTGAACAGGGACTTCTTAAAAGAAGGTGATCAAGAGGACAATAAATACATAGAAAAGTGATCACATTCTTTAGTTACTAGAGAAAAGCAAACTGAACCACATAGATATATTTCAGTTGAATGTAAGATCAACTAGATTAACTACAACTCTTGTATTTTGCTGGTGTGGATACAACTTGGTATAACCACTTTGGAAAAACATTTGGCATTACCTGCTAAAGCTGAATATATGCATATCCTAATCCTTACCAATTCCACCTCTAAGTATAGTCATGTTTATATGTGTATCCATACTTACCAGATGTGCATGCACAAAGGATCATAGCAACACCCTTCATAGTAGTCACAAACTGGAAACCACTCAAATATCCATCAGCAGTTAAATGACTGCTTCATTCACAGTATGTCCATAGTGAGTATACTCTGTAATCATGAAAATGAACTACAGTCATAAACTTGCAGAAATGGCACAAACATAACATTGAGCTGAAGAAGTCAGTCACAAAAGTGTACGTTCTGTCAAGGTCAAAAATAGTTAAAATTAGGGGCACCTGGGTGGCTCAGTTGGTTAAGCATCTGATTATTTTAGTTCAGGTCATGATCTCAGGGTCATGAGATCAAGCCCTGCATTGGTCTCCATGCTCAGTGGGGAGTCTCCTTGAAATTCTCTCCCTGGCCCTCTGCCTCTGCCTCTCCCCCCAACCCATGCACTCTTTCTTGATCTCTCTCTCTCAAACAAATAAATATTAAAAATTATTTAAAATTAATTTATGATAGAAATGAAGGTGACAGTTACATTTGCAGCTAGGTAATATCCTGGACAGGGCACAAAATGTTCTCTAGAGTTCTGCAATGTTCTATGTGTTAGTCTTAGTGCTGGCTTTATAAAGATGTTCACTTTAAGAAATTCTTGAAGCCATACGCTTTTGATTTATACATTTTTTTCTGTAGGCATCTTATATAATAAAGTAAAATAAAAAATAAAATGTGGAGTGTGCATACTTGTAACACCATTGCAATACTGTAATATTGGGAAAGAAGAGGTTGTCATTGGCAGAAGAAATAATTAGAGATAGAGACATTCTCTTGACTAAAATTGTAAGTTTCTTTTTGTTATTTTTTTAATTTGTTATTTTTTTTATTTTTTTAAAGATTTTATTTATTTATTTGAGAGCGAGAATGAGAGAGAGAGAGAGAGAGCATGAGAGGGGGAGGGTCAGAGGGAGAAGCAGACTCCCTGCCGAGCAGGGAGCCCGATGCGGGGCTCGATCCCAGGACTCCAGGATCATGACCTGAGCCGAAGGCAGTCGCTTAACCAACTGAGCCACCCAGGCGCCCTGTTTGTTGTTATTTTAAGATACTACATACTTCCTTGATAGAACTGAGTAGTGAAATTTCAGGAATATAATTTGATTATACTTTCCAGTGGACAAAGAACCATATTCTTTAGAACTTTAATGATTTTTCTGGTGAACAGTCCTACATGTTGTGGAAATTTAGGAGCCAGAGAGGGCTTAATATGTCTGAAATACTTTAATGATTAATTTTGATTCATTTAAAATAATAGAGACCAGTACAATTTTTAGTCATAGAATATTAATAGAACTCATTGGCACTTTGAAAAACTCCATAATACTGTCATTGAAAACCTCATTAATATCATCAAGAATATTGGGGGGGTGCCTGGGTGGCTCAGTTGGTTAAGTGACTGCCTTCGGCTCAGGTCATGATCCCAGGGTCCTGGGATCGAGCCCCACATCGGGCTCCCTGTTCCACGGGAAGCCTGCTTCTCCCTCTCCCACTCCCCCTGCTTGTGTTCCCTCTCTCGCTGTGTCTCTCTCTGTCAAATAAATAAATAAAATCTTTAAAAAAAAAAAAAAAAAGAATATTGGGGTGACATGGTAAGCCAGGTGACATATTGGAGTCACTTTTTCCTTCTCTGCAGGAGGATACAGCATCAGTGCTCAGAGAGTATAGAATGGTTTGAATTAAGAAGTCTAAATGCTGGGAAGAGAATCCAAGTCTGAAATTTCCAAATGACAGCTTAGATACAGAGTGCCAAATCTTATCCCTCTCATGCTGTGCTACTGAAAGCCAAGAAAAACTAAAACTCAACAAAGGGACTTTTCATGCTATCTCTGGTGATCCAAATCAAGAAACCTATTCAGGCTGGGGGCCATTAAACCGAGAGCTGCTAGCTATGCCCTGAGTTGGCCAATGCCAGACTCTACCACACCACATTCATACACGTTAGATTAACTGGTTGTGCTTCACCACTCTTGATTTGAAAAAAGGGGCTAGGAGAAGAAGGTGCTAGTTTGACTTGCTATATTTATGGGATCATAATATTTTCATTAACTATGTGTGTGTAATTCAGTGAATGTGTTAACACTTGGAAACATCTGAACCACATTAAGGGATAAAGTACAGGCTCAGCATGGAATAAAATTGCCAATATTGCCAACATATCCAGATTACTTAAACAAAGTATATAAAAAATCAATAACGTGCCTGAATAACTCTAAACATCTGAATATTTGTAAATATATGTAGGAACAGCTTCATGTTTTGGCATCATGTACAACTGGTGACACTGATGGATTAATCCTGATCATTATTCCTTGGGAACATTGACCAACAAATTGTAACATTGTGATTTCATCATAATAACTTGAATTGTTATTGCACCTTATGTTTTTCAGAATTTGTTCACATGCACTGTTTTGTTTGCCCTATTTGAGACCCTTTACAATTAAACAGAACTTGCTTATTATTTGCTTGTTTTAAGCAAATAATGGATGAAGCAAATAATGGAGTTGAAGTGCTTAAGTGGCCCTATCTAGGTTATAGTTGGTTCCATGCAGATTAAAATCAATTTTAATTAAATCTATTGACTTGTCTCTCCTGAAACTCTGATATCATAGAATTGAGCATTATGTATGGTGGTTGTGAAATGAGATAAAAAACACAATAATCAATCTTGATATGTTCTCACCTCTGGTGTGTACCATGATATTCCTTCTGAGATTAACACTGTAAGGAGTGGTCCATACACACAACTAGATCACAACTTTTCCGCAGACTTAGAATAAGAGAATTTTGAACAGATAGAAACCTACTAGTCAATTCTTGAGACATGAGGAAATAACTCGAGGATAGCTTTGGAACCTGTTTGAAGTCACATAGTAAACTCAGAGCTGATACTAGAACTAGTTCAGTGACTCAGGCCAGCTATCTTTTCAGGACACTACACATTAACTTCTTTAGCTGAAAACAAAAGGAAAGAAGTTCTAGATAAATAGAATGAGATGCTTCCTAGACACTTTTACTGACTGTATTCATGTTGACACCTTCCCAAGATTATTTCCAACAATTTTAGTCACATTTTGGAAAAGTTTTGATATCTTCTCTGTTTCAATCCATCTGGACAGCAGCCTTGCCATAGTAAAACTAGTTTGTCTTTCAGATAGGACACAGGACCAGAGGCAGCTTATCCTGGAAATAGCATTTGTTGTAATAATTTGGGGATAAATATTTTTTCTGAGATTCCTACCTGAAGCACTTCAATCTCAATCATCCAATATGGGATGTTTATTTTACAAACTTCCTACCTTTTAGATTTATGTAAACATTTTCATTTAAAATGAAATACCTCCATGAGGTGTGAATTTGACTTTTGTGCATAAATAAGAAATGTATAAAGAAATATTTAAGTCCCAGGGGAAAGTTGATGTGAAGAGCAAAATTACAAGAAATGAAAAGTGTTCCTGATTGCAAAGTAAAACTATATTTTATAGTACTTTATCAAAACTATACTTGTTATAAATCAATGCTGAATTTTTCAGTACATAGTTTATTACATATTATATACATACATATATCTTTATACCCTCTCCTTCTCTACTCAGTTTAATTAGTTACTCTGATATTTATGGGTGAACATTATCAATCCAATACTAGTAATTGCATAATCTATAAAATAATATGACATGTTTTCTGGGCCATAAAATTAATTGATGTAAAATGATAACATTTGTGAGGTTTAGCATGTATTTCTTAATGTAAGCACAGCTAACTCATTTCAGGTTCTTCTTACCTCTTTTCTAAAACGCATTGGTTTATTTTTTCCACATGAAGCCACACACTAATTCTTCCTTTCTATTAACCGCAATGAAATAAACTTTTCTGTAGAACTTTCATAAGACTAGTTTAAGTGGAAGAAAATCACTGAATTATTATAAGGTGGTCTTTTTTTTTTTCTTTCCCAACTGTGTTAAGTACAATTGAATAATGTATGCTTACTTTATATGTGTACATTTTTTTAATTTATGTAAAGTTAAACCATTTTTTATAGCTTGTTTTGAAATGTTTGGTTTTATGTCCTTAAATTTAATTTCATAATTGAACATCTTTTAAAAATGAATAATTACAATAGTTGCTGATTTTTTCTGCATCCTTATATATGCCTATAATATGCATCTATATGGCATTTTTCAAATACACAAAAGTTGCTGTTGCTATAGAACTACATGTATATAAACTAATATTATTTTCCATGCTACCCTACTTGATTGAACTAACATACTTGTAAAATTCTCATTGATAATTTCCAATTTCTGGCTACAGATTTTCATTTCTTTAAATTTAACATTCTTTTTTTGGATTGTGATCTTGGCCCCATTCTTATTTTTAGCTAGTACTTATTTACTAAGTTCTCCCATAGCTCATAGGAGATTTATCATTTTGCACATTTTATTATTTTTAAAAAAAGGTTTTTTACATTGATAATAAAAAGGGACTAAGAAGGCCTGTTTTTTCTGCCACAGCATACTATATTTCAGGACATACAGTAACTTAAAACATTGATTCTGATATTATTATGATAAAATATAGATCATGGACTTTCTAAGCAACTTGGGCTGGTTGCTTACCACTTCCCTATATGTGGAATAGTTACTAATATCTAATTATCAGAAAATCAATAGATGTTTGCATTCTTATTAATTGCTAAAAAAAGCAATTATTTAGATCTGTGGGTCTCTCCCACATGGGTCAACCTTTCTATTGGTAAGCTAATTTTTAAGAAAAGGTAAGCCAATGCAATATTCTTTTGTCTATCTACTTAAACACCCATTAATTTCCATCAGAAACTAGATTGACTGTGTGCTTAGAAAAGTAGAGGAATTATTTGAGTATCATGCTTTAGCATTCTTTATTGCTGTAGTTGTCAGGAATAAGAAGTTGACTAATTTGATGCAGACTAGATTTTGCTTCTTGGAACAAAACATACAAACACGAAAACAAAATACAAAAACAAAAACAAAGCATCTAAATGTGATGGAATTTTTGGTGTATTTGTGGATTTTTAATACTAGTTGTTTACAAGTTGTTTGTCATCTTTTTTAACTGCCTTTTTCCCCCTCTGAATTTGTAAATAGCCAAGTTAGTGTGTTAAATTTAGAGCCAGAAATGTCTGCCATGTTTTTTTTTTTTTTCATGTATATGCATTTATTTACCCTTGGGATTTAATTGGACTCTTGGAATTCTCATGGCTGTTCTGTAAAGGGGAGAATCAGTAAACCCTGAAATAATTACCATGTGTTAGACCAAATACGCTAAAATATAGATTACTCTGGTGGTTTCTATAATAGACCATCCAATTTAGCCATTTTGAACACATTAAAAATTAATGAGTAGAATTTGTGTTTTATCAGTTGAAATACTCTTAGTGATTCATTTGTGTGGGTTGAACCATGCTATTACAAAATACTTAAAACATGGAAAATACATGAGAGTACTCCACTGACACCTACCCACCATAGAGATTTAACATGTTTCACCAAGTTGCTATATTTGTTTCAGGCCATTTTTTTAATTAACATATCATGTATTATTTATTTCAGGGATACAAATCTGCAATTCATAAGTCTTACACAATTCACAGCGCTCACCATAGCACATACCCTCCATCACCCGGCCACCCTATCTCTCCCACCCCCCTCCACTCCAGAAACCCTCAGTTTGTTTCCTGAGATTAAGAGTCTCTATGGTTTGTCTCTCTCTGGTTTCATCTTATTTCATTTTTCCCTCCCTTCCCCTATGATTCTCTGTCCTGTTTTTCAAATTCCTCATATTAGTGAGATCATATGATAATTGTCTTTCTCTGATTGACTTATTTCCCTTAGCATAATACCTTCTACTTCCAGCCACGTCGTTGCAAATAGCCAGATTTCATTTTTGATGGCTGCATAATATCCCTGTGTGTGTGTGTGTTTGTGTGTGTATACCACATCTTCTTTATCCATTCATCTGTTGATGGACATCTTGGCTCTTTCCATAGTTTAGCTATTGTGGACACTGTTGCTCTAAACTTTGGGGTGCAGGTGCCCTTTAGGATTGCTACATTTGTATCTTTGGGGTAAAATCCCAGTTGTGCAATTGCTGGGTTGTAGGATAGCTCTATTTTCAACTTTTTGAGGAATCTCCATATTGTTTTCCAGAGTGGCTGCACCAGCTTGCATTCCCACCAACAGTGTAGGAGGGTTCCCCTTTCTCTGTATCCTCGCCAACATCTGTCATTTCCTGACTTGTTAATTTTAGCCATTCTGAGTGGTGTGAGGTGGTATCTCATTGTGATTTTGATTTGTATTTCCCTGATGCCAAGTGATGTTGAGCACTTTTTCATATGTCTGTTGGCCATTTGGATGTCTTCTTTACAGAAATGTCTGTTCATGTCTTCTGCCCATTTCTTGATTGGATTATTTGTTCTCTGGGTTGAGTTTGATAAGTTCTTTATAGATTTTGGATACTAGCCCTTTATCTGATATGTAATTTGCAAATATCTTCTCCTATTCTGTCAGTTGTCTTTTGGTTTTGTTGACTGTTTCCTTTGCTGGGCAAAAGCTTTTTATCTTGATGATGTCCCAATAGTTCATTTTTCCTTTGCTTCCCTTGCCTTTGGAGATGTTTCTAAGAAGAAGTTGCTGCAGCTGAGGTCAAAGAGGTTGCTGCTTGTGTTCTCCTCAAGGATTTTGATGGATTTCTGTCTCACACTTAGGTCTTTCATCCATTTTGAGTCTGTTTTTCTGTGTGGTGTAAGGAAATGGTCCAGTTTCATTCTTCTGCCTGTGGCTGTCCAATTTTCCCAACACCATTTGTTGAAGAGACTCTCCTTTTTCCATTGGACATTCCTTCCTGCTTTGTGGAAGATTAGTTGACCACCCATTCGGATGCTTTTTATTTTTATTTTTTGTTGTTGTTGCTGTCTGATTGCTGAGGCTAGGATTTCTAGTACTATGTTGAATAGCAGTGGTGATAGTGGACATGCTGCCATGTTCCTGACCTTAGGGGGAAACCTCTCAGTTTTTCCCCATTGAAAATGATACTCGTGGGTTTTTCATAGAGGGCTTTTATGATATTGAGGTATGTACCCTCTATCCCTGCACTAATCAAGTAAGGATGCTGTAGTTTGTCAAATGCTTTTGCTGCATCTATTGAGAGGATCATATAGTTCTTGTTCTTTCTTTTATTAATGTGTTGTATAACACTGATTGATTTGCGGATGTTGAACCAACCTTGCAGCCCAGGAATAAATCCCCTTGGTCATGGTGAGTAATCCTTTTAATGCACTTTAAAATCCTTTTAATGTTGGATCCAATAGATATTTAAAATTGTTAGATCTTCTTGTTGGATAGACCCCCCTTTTTTTAAGATTATATTTATTTATTTGACAGAGAGAGACACAGTGAGAAAGGGAACACAAGCAGGGGAGTGGGAGAAGGAGAAGCAGGCTTCCCGGAGCAGGGAGCCTGCTGCGGGGCTCGATCCCAAGACCCTGGGACCATGACCTGAACTGAAGGCAGATGGTTAACAACTGAGCCACCCAGGTGCCTTGAATAGACCCTTTAAGTATGATATAGTGTCCTTCCTCATCTCTTATAGTCTTTGGTTTAAAATCTCATTTGTCTGATATAAAAATTGCCACCCCAATCTTTTGATGTCCATTAGCATGGTAAATGGTTTTCCACCCCCTCACTTTAAATCTGGAGGTGTCTTTGGCTCTAAAATGAGTGTCTTGCAGACAGAATATCAATGGGTCTTGTTTTTTTATCCAATCTGATACCCTGTGTCTTTTGATTGGGGTATTTAGCCCATTTACATTCAGGGTGACTATTGAAAGTTATGAATTTAGTGCCATTGCAAGTTTCAGGTCATTTTGTTTAAATAGACAAACATTAGTAATAGCCATTATTCAACTTATCCCAATTGTGTCTCTTTCTCCCAAGAGGTAACAATTATCCTCAAGTTGGTGAGTGTCCCTATGATTCATATTTTTATAGGTAGACATCTCCAACAACCTATGTTTTGGCTGCTTTGAATATACCTGTAATTGATTTAGTATTGTACATATCATTTTGCCTATTGCTTTTTTCACCAGAAGTTCTGTATTTATGAATATATTTATATAGAGAGATACAGATATACACACACACAGAGATCTAATTAGCATTTTAGAATTTCATTATATGGGCATGCCATAATTTATATAATTTCCAAATGATGCATATGTATGTAATTTACAATTGCTCATAGATGCAAACATGCTATTAATGGTGAACATTCTTCTAGGATATTCACTTGGAATTAAAATTTTTTGATGTTAAGATTTGTATATCTTTGTTGTTACCTGACACAAAGGGTAGACTCCTTTTTTTTTTTTGGCAGATTAAAACTTAAGCCACTCAAAATATTTCACCAGCTCTTATTGGAAGAGGTACTTGGCCATTTAAAATAAAATAATGTTACAAAACTAAAAGCATTTTGAAAGCCTGAGTCTGATCCTCAGAGTTTCCTCCATAAGGCAAATCCTTTCAAGCCAGATTCACCCTGAAGCTGTTTCCTTCCGAACAGCAGAGAGCTTTTTGCTTAAGAGGGTGTGCCCTTCTCTCTCACCCAGCTTATGACCATCATCAATTTGTAAAGCTGATAGAAGGAACATCATTTATAGAATTCAGAAAAGGCATGCATAAGATGCTTTATGTTCTACATTCATTTGAGTCTTTCTGACCATCCCAAAAGTCAATGCCTTGATTCAAAAAATGTAGATAACACAGGTACCTAATACATCCACCATCTAATGTTAAATAGTAGAATAGAAACTTCTAATCTCATTCATTTGGAAAGTTTCAATGTATTGCACACATTTCCCCTGATGATGTTATTCTTCCACCTACCAGCACAGCTCAAGCCTTTGTGCAGGCCTTTCTCTACACTTTTTCTGTAATTTACTGTCAGGAGGTTCACTCGCACTTCATGTTTCTTTTCTTCAAGCACATCTAGAAAATTATATAGTCTAAAATTAAATTGCCTTAATTTGTCTATTCTAGCAGTCCTGCTCTGGAAGAGATGTAGAAAAGGGTCTACACACTGGAACCCAGGTTTTACGTATTAATCTTCCATGTATCACTGACAGCATACTGCATGAAAATTAGGACTCCTATTTGAAGGGACATTATATGAACTCACTACATGAATCCATTTGATAATAGATGATACCTCCTATCTGACCCAGCTGCCTCCAGTTTTTGTTTTGTTTTTGTTTTGTTTTTGTTTTTTTTTAATCCCATCTCTCACTTGCTGCCAGGATTCTTTTTAAAACAGAAATAGGATCATGCCAAACCTTAGCTTAAAAACTATTGATAATCCTCTAATTCATTAATTTTATTATAATCTACAACAGAAACTTAAATCCCTGTTTCTTTTTCATTTTCTCCCCTCCTCTCTTCACTCTAAACGGAGTTCAGAATTTAACCTTTGAATTTCCCCTAAGGCCCTTCAGAGACTTGCTTTCTTACACCTTCCATGCCTTTGGATATATTTTCTCTCCTATCTGGAATGCCCCTACACTCTTCTCTCTGTCTAGCAACTCCCTTCTAATTATGCAATGTCATGTGTGCCTCTCCACTATCAGAGGTAGTAATACCTTTACTATGAAGGGTTCCTGGTGGCTCTCTTCAGGTAGAATTAATTGTTCCCTACTTATGTTTCCAAAATATTTATTTTTCAAAAAGATGTATGGTAATATTTCAGATATGTCTTTTTTTAGACCCAAGTTTCTGAGCCCCAAAGATAGATTATTTAACAAAAACACAGTTTGACAACATTAAACAAGCATTATTATATTCCATCTATCTCTGCAAATTAGAGGTGTTCAATAGATATATGCTCCCTGTACACATGAAATCCCCATTGTTTGGTATGTGCTTTATGTTCATTAAACCAATACTTGTGGACACATATCATGTGCTAGTTTGCATTCATTCTACTTGATGGAAATACAGCTTTGAACTGCTTCCCACCCTGCCACAAAGAATTGAAGTTTGTATCTTCCCCCCAAATTATTGCCTGTGTTTGGGGCCTCTGAGTCATGGGTTAAGTCTTTGACCAGAGGACACAGTAAAACTAAGTGGCCTCTGCTGAAATTGACTAATGACAAGCACCTCATTGAGACAGTATGTTAAACCACTACAGTGACAATATTTCCATGAATAAGGTGTGAATGTATGAAGGTCATGAAATGGTGATCTAATTTGCCTCCTGAACTGAAAGAAGACAGCTTGAATGGATCACATTTTGTGGGTAATAGTAACCTTGGAAACTTGGATCCCAGCCATTCAAGATCAAGCTCTTCTCCAGCTCTTACATTTCATCTCACACTATAATTTAGTGCTGCCCTTTACAGGATCTCGAAATACCACACAAACATTATATTTATGACAGCAGAGACTGTAGCTAATTTTCTCCAAACACTTGTACCATAGATCCTTCCCCTCCAGAAAAAAAAAAAAAAAAAAAAAAAAAAAAATTCAAATCATGTTACTTTGGACAGACTACAAAGACCTGATCACAGCTCCCTTGTCATTTTTCTCTTTTTGAGAAATATAACTTTAAACTACTTTTGAATTATGTGAGAGGAGACAGTGTATATTTTCTACTTTAAAAGCAATTTAAGGTGGAGTTCTCTGGCACAAAGGCAATTCAAAAATAGCTGAAACTTAAGAGTTGAAATTCCCCCTTGTCTGGAATATATTGACTAGAGTTATTAGCAATCATAGCTGTTTTCAACTACTCAGTGAAAAATTATGGAAGTATTTAGTTTTATAAGTACTTTGTAGGCAACGAAAATGTCAGATCGAAGGCACTATTGTTCAGTTAGAATTTTGAAGAGTGGTGAGCCATTGGGTGCCATTATAATTGTTTGAGTCATTTCAAATTAAAAGAAAACAAAGATAAAAATTAAATATTAAAATTTAATGTCCTTACTTCATATTAAAAATATGAAGTAAGGACATCTTGATACTTCACGTGAAATGTCATTCCATTACCTTACTTGTAATTCATTACAATGTACCACTTGGTGTGGGAGATATATTAGTGTGATATTAAGATCAGGAGCTTTGGACTCAGGAAACATTTGGTTCAAATCCTGTCTTCAACATTTTTCTATTTACTGTGGCAAGTTCCTTAAACTACTATGCTTACACAGTTTACTTATCTATAAAATATATATATGTCAGTCATCATACTTATAGTTTAATGATCTTCATTGAGAACATTCTTCCATCCCAAGCTTAATTCATAGGTTTTTAGAAGATAAAGTGCCTTCCACATTGGAAATGAGATTCACAGGGAAGATTAAAAATATTTAGAAGGGGCCCCTGGGTGGCTCAGTCATTAAGGGTCTCCCTTCAGCTCAGGTCATGATCCCAGGGTCCTGGGATCTAGCCCTGCATCGGGCTCCCTGCTCAGCAGGAAGCCTGCTTCTCCCTCTCCCACTCCCACTTCTTGCGTTCCGTTTCTCACTGTGTCTCTCTCTGTCAAATAAATAAATAAAATCTTAACTAACTAACTAACTAACTAAATAAATAAATAAATAATATTCTGGATGCCTGGGTGGCTCAGATGGTTAAGCGTCTGCTTTTGGTTCAGGTCATGATCCCAGGGTCCTGGGATGTAGTCCCGCATCAGACTCCCTGCTCCTTGGGAGCCTGCTTCTCCCTCTGCCTCTCTCTCTCTCTCTCTCTCTCTGTCATGAACAAATAAAAATATAAATAAATAAATAAATAAATAAATAAATAAATAAATAAATAAATAAAAATATTTAGAAAATATTTTTAAAGATGCCCTGTTTTCCATAAAGTAATAAATTAGTGATCAGGCTTTGAATTTATATACTATATATGAAAGTAATTCACTGCAAAATCTCATGCACAGAATTCTTGCTAAAGTCCTAACCCAGAGACTTAACAGTGTAACTCACGTGAGTAGCTCTACATACATCTTCAAGATGCAGTAAGTTCTCAAGGGGCAAGACAAAATTACTCTATGCAAATGTCAAAGTGGCCATATCCTGATAGGTGGCATGAAAAGGAAAAATTAGCATTTAAAGTTCAGGTCATTTTTAAGACAGGGAAGCAATGATGCTGTATCACTCTAGGTAAAGCTGAAGTTATATGCATAAGATAAGGGAAATGATGGTTAATTATAATTAAAGACATGCATATAGGGTGCCTGGGTGGCTCAGTCAGTTAAGCGTCTGCCTTGGGCTCAGGTAATGATCCCAGGATCCTGGGATCTAGTCAGAATTGGGCTCCCTGATCAGCGGGGAGTCTGCTTCTCCTCTCCCTCTGCCACTCCCCCTGCTTGTGCTCTCCTGCTCTCTGTCAAATAAATAAATAAAATCTTAAAAAAAAGCACATATATACCTAGATAAAGGCAGCTGGACAGGTATTAGGTAAAAGAATGGCTACCTTTGTAACTGGGTGGAAATAAATGGCTTACGTGGATCTCCAATCAAAGAAGCTGCCAGAACTTTCTGTCAATCTGGAAGACATAGTTGAGACTTATCCTCTGATGGCATACCCAAAATAGATTGTTTAAGGAAACGCTTATTAATACCTTCAATCAATTTAGACTTATTTTAAGGTCTACATTACAAGACCTTAAGCATGTTACTTTTTTTAAAATTAGGAAAATAATAATTTGGAAAAAATTAACAGCATGATTTCAATGTAAAAACACAAAATAGTTTTATTTTTTTAAGTATGGTATTATACTACTATTTGGATTTTTATGTCATAATTTTAAACATCTGAAACTTGTGAAGACTTCAGTCCAATTATGAAACAAACCTGGAATTTAATATTACTGTGTGTCAGGTTAGTTTAGATGAATATGAGAAACATGAAAGCAACAAGTTGAAGATAACTGAAGCATAGATAAAATGGGCCTGGGAAACATAAGATGGGAGACCCTTGAATCCTTGAATCACTCTTTGAAGGGAAACTGCCCACCAACTGTAGACATGCATCCTTGGACAGTCATATTTTTTATATAGGATATAAATTTAAGTTACCTCTGTGAGAAACAAACATCTACAGTGGTTGGGGAGAAAAAAACCTAAGATGGTTGAATTATTATATATTTCTAGTTTCTATTGCATTAGTTTTTATTTTCTTTATTGAGAATAACTTTTATACGTTGAAATACATTAATCCAAATATGATTTACAAATGTCCATAATCTGAGACAGTTTATTTATGAACTTTCCTTGTCAATCACTTACCCTCCTTAGAGGCAGTCACCGTTCTGGTTAATATCACCATAGCTTAGTTATTCATATTTTAAAAATTCGTACAGATGAAGCCATATAGCTCATATTCTTTTGAGCTTCCTTCATGAATATTATGTTAATATTTTTCACCCATGTTGTCAGTGTAGAAGTAGTACACTCCTTTCTTATTGTTATATTCCATTTAATTAGTGTATCACAATTTGCCTATCCATTTGAATTATTTTGGATTATTTTCAGTTTGGGGCCATTATAAACAAAGATTCTATGAGCGTTCTTATACAAACCTTTTTGTAAATATTTGTTTAATTTCTACAGGGTAAATACCTAGAAGCAGAATTTCTGGGTTATAGGAAGGGTATATGTATGACTTTTGTTGTTGTTGTTGTTAAAAAATTGCCAAACTTTTATTCCAAATTTTTGTATAATGTTCTACTTTTCCTAGTGATTTATGAGATCCCCATTTGTTCCATATCTTCATCAAAATTTGGAATTAATCTTTTTAATTTATCCATTCTAGTGGGTGGAAAATGGTATCCCATTATTGTTTTAATTGCTTTTTCCTAATGGTTAATGATGCTGAGCATCTTTTAAAGTGCTTAAGGGTTATCTTATTTTGCACATAAGACTTACCTTATTTGTGAAGTGTCTTTTCAGATTTCTGCCCATTCATTTTTATTGAGCACTCTATTTTTAAATTTTTAATTCTTTATATAATTTGAATATAAGTTTTGTCAGAATGTGTACTGAAAATATTTTTCCAGAGTATGCCTTATTCCTTTCACCTCTCAAGTATGTTTTTTCGTGAATGGAAATTATCAATTTAATGAACTAACTTAGCAATATTTTATGGCTTCCATTCTTTGAGTCATAAGAATGTTTTGCATTAATGACTGTAAATATATTCTCCTATAGTATCTTCTAGAAATTTTAGTTTTAGGCTTTACCCTTAAGTTTATGTTCAATCTCAATTTGACATTTATGTATGGTGTAAGGTAAGGTATGAGATTCTTTTTTATCTTAAAATTATTATGTAGTTGTTTCAAAACTCTTTGTTAAAAATAATTTCTTTACTTCACTTCATTTTTTTTATACCCTCCCAAAATTCGATTTACCAGATAAGTGTACCTCAATTTCTGGACTTTCTGTTCTATTTCACTGCTGATATAATGGCAATGCTATATGGATTTAATTACTGTAGTTTAAAATAAACTGAATTCATGTCCTGGTACTCTTTTCAGTGATTGTTTCTTGCTCTTCTAGTTTCCTTTCACTTCTAATAGAGAATTCACTTGTCAATTTCTACACACACACAAAAAGCTTCTTATGATTTTAAAAGAAGTTGTGTAAAATCTATACATCAAATTTAGGAAAACTATCATCTCAACAACATGAGTCTTTCAATTTGCATTTAGGTCTTACTTAACTTTTCTCTACACTGTTTTTGTAAAATTTTAATTATGAAAGTCTTGCATTCTTTTAATAAAATTATCCCAAATTACTTTGTGCTTTTTGATGCTAATTATGAATCATAATTTCAAAAAATTTTCCAATTGCTCATTATTGGTACCTAGAAAGGTAAGTATTGTATATTTACTTAATATCAGTAACTTTGTTAAAAAGTCATATATAAGTTATAATAAATTTTTGCATATATCATTGAATTATAATGTAAATAATCATGCTAACTGTGCATGAAGAGTTTGGACTTTTCCTTTCCAATGTTTATACTTTCACTTTTGTTGTTGTTGTTGTTTTTCTTTTTTTCTTTTTTTCTTTATGACATTAGATATGTTCTCTTGTACAAGACTGAATAAAAATAGTGAAGGAAGAGATTCTTATCTTCTCAAACATAGGGGAGATATGTGCAATGTCTTACCAGTGTGAGTGTTAGTTGAAAGCTCTTTGTGGATGGCCTTCAGTAGATAGACAAAAATGTTTTTCTTTTTTTTTTTTTTTTAAAGATTTTATTTATTTATTTGACACAGAGAGAGAAAGCACAAGTAGGCAGAGAGGCAGGGAGAAGCAGGCTCTCCACTGAGCAGGGAGCCGGACGTGGGGCTCGATCCCAGGACCCAGGGATCATGACCCGAGCCGAAGGCAGCCGCTTAACTGACTGAGCCACCCAGGTGCCCCCAAAAATGTCTTTCTATTCCTAGCTTTCTGAGAGCTTTTCTCATGAATGTGTGTTAAATTTGACCCAATGATTTTCCTGCATCTATTTAGATGATCATGTAATTTCCCAATTGTTTATGTTAAATCATCTTTGCATTCCTGGGATAAATTCCACTTGTTTATGATGTTTTAGCTAACTATATATTGATGGATTTGATTTGCTAATGTTTTGTGAATGAGTTTGCAACTATGTACCAAGGAATAATATTTTGTTATTTTATTTTCTCATTTTCTTGTCAGATTTTGATATGAATGTTATTCTAACTTCATAAAAAGATTTTGGAATATTTCTTCTTCATATTCTGATATAGTTTGATAATATCCAGGACACAGTCTGAGAAAGCTCTCACCTAACAGAGATGGGACAATTTGGACACCAAAGAGCATAATGATTGTAATGGTTTAAAATCCACTATATAGGAGTTCAAAAATTATTGATAAATTTTGGAGATAGGAAATTGTATTATAATTTTGGAACATTATTCTCTTAAAAATGAAATTGGTACTTACCCAAAGAATACAAAAATACTAATTCAATGTGATACATGCACCCCAATGTTTATAACAACATTATTTATAATAGCCAAATTATGGAAACAGCCCAACTGTCCATCAACTAATGAATGGATAAAGAAGATGTGGTGTGTGTGTGTGTGTGTGTGCGCGTGTGTATGTGTGTGTAGAGAGAGAGCTAATAGATGTATATCTCTCTATTATCTATAGTGAAATATTACTCAGCCATAAAAAAGAATGAAATCTTGCCATTTGCAATGACTTGGATGGAGCTAGAGAGTATTAAACTAAGGAAAATAAGTCAGAGAAAGACAAATACCATATGATTTCACTCATATGTGGAATTTAAGAAACAAAACAAATGAGCAAAGAGAAAATAAGAGAGAGATACAGAGAGAGGGAGAGAGAGAGAAAGAGACAAACCAAGAAACAGACTGTTAAATACAGAGAACAAACTGATGGCTACCAGAGGGGAGGTGGGTGGGGGGAGGGGTGAAATAGGTGATGGGGATTAAGGAGTGTACTTGTGAGGAGCACCGGATATTGTATGGAAGTGTTGAATCACTATATTTTACACCTGAAACTAATTTTACACTGTATGTTAACCAACTGGAGTTTAATAAAAACTTAATAAATAAAAAGAAAAAAGAAATAGATGAATTGGCACATAGTAAAAAAAATGAAACAGGGATAAAACATGTAAACTGTCTTTTCTATATGAACTATACTTCATGTAAACAAATAATTGAGGAGAAGAAAGTTATCTTGAAAGAAGCATTCTAGCTAATAAACAAAAGACAAAAGAGAATTAGGACATCAACATTTTCCAACCCTTTAATGGACTTGTGTGTTTATCCAAAGTTCATCAGTGGCTGACATCATATAAAAACAAGTTACCACACACACAAATTCACAGAAAATATAGTATGTAACAACCACCTTATGTATCTCATGGTGACTACATGTGAAATAGTTTTACTAAAATAAATTTGAACCTCAATCTGACCAAGACTCTAGATATAGCTCCTAATTTATAGAAAATACATGGAACAGATAATAATGATGAGAGACATCAAATATATGCAATTAGCAGTATTAAGATTGGGTAACTCTACAGGAAAAACAACCTGGTTTCATCAACCAAAAAGAAAAAGCAAAAAAAAAAAAAAACTTAAAGTATAACATTTGCATTTAGAGAGGCTCAAAGATACTTCATTGAAATGAATAACACTATTTGGAACTCAAATCACAATTATTAAATAGTACATACATACATGCATATATACATATGAATACATGCTTACATAATACATATGTATATTGTTTATTTCTATTTTTAATGTTTACAAATTTCCAATTTCCTTTAATAATAATAACATAATAGGAAAGTAGATGAGATAACTAGGTCATGCATTCTTTCTAATATGGTTAAATATGCATTCCATGATTATATTTTAAAAAGCTGAATTAATTTTAGTAGATGTTTTGATAGTAATGTGATCATGTAAGAATATATTCTACATGTAATTTTCTAACATGTAATATGCATTGCATGTGTTCACAGTATTGTGGTCATTTAAAAAATGCTATTTTTCAGAGATATATTCTGAAGTATTTAGGGATGAATTATCTAGGAAATACTTTTAAATAACATTTGAGCAAAAATATTTTTAAAAAAGCAAATATGACAAAACATTGATAATTCTTTAATCTCAGGTTGGGGTTCATTATGTTATTCTATCCATATTTATAGATATTTGAAAAACATAATAAAAATGCTTTGGTATAAAAATAATAATGCTGAGGAGCTTGGGTGGCTCAGTCAGTTGAGCGTCTGACTCTTGATTTTAGCCCAAGTCATGATCTCAGGGTCGTGAGATGGAGCCCTGCATCAGGCTCCTTGCTGAGTGTGGAGCCTGCTCAAGATTCTCTTTCCTGTGCGCCTGGGTGGCTCAGTCGTTAAGCGTCTGCCTTCGGCTCAGGTCGTGGTCCCAGGGTCCTGGGATTGAGCCCCGCATCGGGCTCCCTGCTCAGCGGGAGGCCTGCTTCTCCCTCTCCCACTCCCCCTGCTTGTGTTCCCTCTCTTGCTGTGTCTCTCTCTGTCAAATAAATAAATAAAATATTTTTTAAAAAAAAGATTCTCTCTCCTTTTTTTGCCCTTCCCCCCAACTCGTGCTCTCTCTCTCTCAAAATAAAAATTAAATAATAATAATAATAAAATGCCTTAGCAGATTTACCATCAGTAACAGCCAGATGGTTAATGTTTATTAAAAGTTACTATATACTTATTTAAATTGATTTGGCAGTAAATTTGCTAGGAAATATTTTGCTAACTATTCACATTGATGAGAGTATGTGCATTTTTGAAAGTTGTAAAAAGGTATGATTTTTTTAATGCCATCTAATTTAATTCACTCAACTTCCTAACAATTTTGAACAGTTAAAAATTGACTTTAATAAATACCCAAGATTAAGAAATCACCTTAAAAATAAAGAAAACAAAACAATGTATTGATATCTGCCTATTCTTGTTGCATACGAGGTACCTTTTTCATTAAATTTTTGTTTTTTCTTAATATAGATAATGAGGATTTTTTTGTCTATTAATAGCTTGAACAAAAAAGGTAGAAGAAGGGCGCCTGGGTGGCTTAGTTGGTTAGGCAACTGCCTTCGGCTCGGGTCATGATCCTGGAGTCCCTGGATCGAGTCCCGCATCTGGCTCCCTGCTCGGCAGGGAGTCTGCTTCTCCCTCTGACCCTCCTCCCTCTCATGCTCTCTGTCTCTCATTCTCTCTCTCTCAAATAAATAAATAAAATCTTAAAAAAAAAAAGGTAGAAGAAAATAAAAAAGTCAAGGCACCCTGACTCATGTAGTCATTATAAATACACAGTAAAATAAAATCATTTTGATAAGGTATCTTGGAAAAGAAGGTAAAGTTACTGTGATCGCTGTATCTTTGATAGCTGAAAACCAACATAATAAATTACATATTTTATTTCCACATATAAACACATTAGATACATTCTGATCATTCCCCACATTCTTGTAAATTTCTCTAATGCAAGTTGTTTATGTTCCTCTCTAAACAAATACTTTCCAGATAGCTAGGCTCTTTACTTTAGCACATAGTTAACTATAATCTTTTACATGCCATAAATTTGCACCTAAATCATTCCTCATTTATAAAACTCTAGTCACATTCAAAGTTAATTGAAAACTTGAAATTTCCCCTAAAGCTCATACCATATAAAGGTCAGTAAAGAGGTAATAATAATTATTTTAAAAATAGGATACAAGGTGAAGATCTTAATAAACTACTTTATTTAGAGCTGTTTTATTACAAATATATTTTAAAACTGTAAGTTCAGAATAAACAAGTCTGATAATTTAAGGAAATCTCTAGATAGAGCAAGAAACAGGTAGGTGCTTAATAAATATGTGGCTTTAAACTACTCAGTTTTATTAATGGTGACAGCAACTTTGGGACTCAAACGGACACAAAATTACACAGAAAAGGAGAGCCATGGAGAGAGAAAATATATTCTCATTTTGAAATAAATCAACTTAAATACCAAGAAGTCAGTTTAGTTCCTTCTTCTTATCGACTTATTATTAATGGATTAGGATCTTACATCCAAATCTCCCCATCTGTGTGGACCTTGGGAAAGCACCAATGTCTTTGAACCATTATTGGGTGTGGGATTCCTTGAGTGTCCCTGAGCCCTTACTTCTGGGTCCGTCTCATGGAGTGAACATAAAATTTATCCTCTCAATCCAAACATGTTTGAGGATGACACAAAGAATTATCAATAATTGCACTGGGATAATAAGCATAAAGAAAAACTTCTCTGGGCAAATTGGAACATCTGCTTACCCACTGCATGACCCCTCTATCCTGAATCATTGAAGACCAGTGCCTTATACAGCATAGTTTGAGCTCCAGTGCCAGAGCATGAGTCTGGGGCATGGGGCTGGGGGTGGGGTCTTTACTTATAAAATCATCTGGATCCTAGGAAATCAGTCAGGTGGTCATCAAAATGTGAAGTGTATAGAAAACACTGGACTCAAAAGCAACTCAGTAGAGCACACAGACAGATTCTTTAAATATTCTTTAAATATTCTTTAAATATCTCCTCCTGTTTTGGAGTTCCTTACATATCCCTAACCCAATTCAGCTTGCATTCTCAGGGATATATGCTTACTTCTCTCACCATCTCCCCTTCCTCATTTTGAAATCGTCCCCAAATGAGAAGAAGCTGGCATGAACATGAGGCTGTTCCCTGAATTATCTAACTAGATATATTTCCTCAAACATGATGATATTTTTTAAGTGAATTTAGTGATTTTTTTTAGCTTTCCTGCCTTTGAGTTCCTGCAAGCTAAAGTTCTGTCTACACTGAGCAGTCCCATTTGTAAAGCTATTAACCCTTTGTGTCTACTGAACTTGACTGTCTAGTCAAAATTGAAATGTAGTCTAAGAATAAAATATATATTAGATTTGCAAGACTTGGTATGAGAAACAATGTAAATACCTCAATAATTGTATATTGATTACATTTCAAAATATGTTGGATCTATGTAGTTAGATAGAATATATTACTAAAATTCACTTTTATTTTTACTTTTTAATGGCTACTAAAAATGATTAAATTCCTTTTGTGGTCCTACTTCTAACTCACATTAGATTTTGTTAGACTTTTTTTTAAGATTTTATTTATTTATTTTTGTGAGAGAGAGAGAGAGAGGGCAAGCACAAGTGGAGGGAGAAACAGAGGGAGAAGTAGACTCCCCACTGAGCAGGGAGCCCGATGCGGGGCTCAATCCCAGGACCCTGGGATCGTGATCTGAGCCGAAGGCAGATGCTTAACGACTGAGCCACCCGGGTGCCCCTGTTAGACAGTTTTGATAAAGATTCACTCTACTTTGCCTTCTTGTGATATTCTAAGTGCTTTGCCTTTTTCTGTCTTTACTTTATATCTCAGTGCTTCAGACAACACTGAAGGAGATTATGTTTCTCAGTCCACATGTTTTCCTTTTACAGCCTACTGAAAAATTTTGCCATGCAATGGCAATGTCCTGATAACCTAGAATCTCCTATGGTATCAATGAGACTTTCAAAACAAGACCCCATGCTTCTTGTAGTTCTGTCTGCATATATTTTTGGTAGGTTTTCAGCAGAGCCTAATACCCAACACAGCCACTAGCACTACCTGCTATTAGCACAGCATATCATGAGATAGGCAGATAGCAGTGTGTGGAACAAGTTAATGCTTTTACATTAATTTGGGGGGCTTTTTGCATATAGCCTTGATTGGCATTATGTCACACATCTTTCTTTCTTTCTTTCTTTCTTTCTTTCTTTCTTTCTTTCTTTCTTTCTTTCTTTCTTTCTTTCTTCCTTCCTTCCTTCCTTCCTTCCTTCCTTCCTTCCTTCCTTCCTTCCTTCCTTCCTTCCTTCCTTTCTTTCTTTCTTTCTTTCTTTCTTTCTTTCTTTCTTTCTTTCTTTCTTTCTTTCTTTCTTTCATCTTTCTTTCTTTCTTTCTTTCTTTCTTTCTTTCTTTCTTTCTTTCTTTCTTTCTTTCTTTCTTTCTTCTTCATTCTTTCTTCATTCTTTCTTTCTGTCCAGATTCTATTTATTTATTTGACAGAGAGAGACACAGCGAGAGTAGGAACACAAGCAGGGGGAATGGGAGAGGGAGAAGCAGGCTTCCCACCGAGCAGGGAGCCCGATACGGGACTCGATCCCAGGACCCTGGGATCATGACCTGAGCCGAAGGCAGACGCTTAACAACTGAGCCACCCAGGTGCCCACATTGTTCTTTTGAATTAAAATTGTAAGATGCACAGCCACCCACAGCCCACTCTTTTTTTTTTTTTTTTTTTTTTTTTTTAGAGAAGGAAAGAGAGGGGGCAAGGAGGAGCAGAGGGAGAGGGAGAGAGAAAATCTTAAGCAGGTTCTACACCCAGTGCAGAGCCAGATGTGGGGCTTGATCTCATGACCTGAGCTGAAATCAAGAGTTGGATGCTCAACTGACTGAGCCACCTAGATGTCCCACCCACAACCCACTCTTTGTATGGATCATGTCGGCCAAAACACAATGTCTTTAATTGTGGGATATTTTTCTTCCTTCTCATCCCCCATGATCAATGACTAAAGAATATTTCCCTGCTTTAGGAGATTATGATTGTTGTTCCCTATGTACCAACTATAAGCACTTACAGTTTTGTATCTCATATTCTGCATTCTATATGTTATATAAGATATATGTTATATATGTATATGTATATATGTATGAATGTGCATATATGAGTGTGTGTGTGTGTGTGTATATATATATATAAACTATATCCCTTCTATCTACTGTTATCAGTTAAAGTTATTCACTAAAAGCTACTTTCCTGGCATTACATACTTTGGATGACCATTAGATGATGTCAAAGAAAGAAAGAAAGAAATTATTATGACAGTTACTTAATGTAACTACATTTTTATTAAGTATAGTAATACATGTCTCTCACCCTATACACTCATAAAATTCAGAAAAAAAAACAAAACTTCTGTCCTGATTTATGGATAGAAAATTGACTTCTGAATTTACTACCCACTATCAATAAATAAAATGATTTTAAAACCCTGTTAATTTTTCACTCTGTTTACATTAGTTTTAGGTCAATTTAATCCATCCCAGGAAATACACTTGCATAAACATGGCTCCGAAGAAATGAATCATTGAAATTCATTCCCCCACAAAAAAAGGGAGCTGTGCAGACATGGCTCTGAATAACTATCCACCATTATCTTCCCCATGGAACTCATTTTTTTTGGTTTCATTGTCTGTCCCTAAAAAAGCTGAAATATCATTCGGAAACTTGCTGATGGCTTGGAAGATGGGAAATCTCAAAATATGTTCTAAAGCCCAAATGCTCTATAGCAAATGGAGTGAATACAAAATGCAGATAGAATGAGTCTACGTGTACAGCTTATTCACCTGCCCCTTTCAGTGTAACCCTCCTATGTGCTTTGATTTCATGTGTTTATGTCTTAAGAAAATATTTATTAAGCGGGGCAATGTGGATGGGATTTGGCACAAAGATTAATTAAATACGCATTAAACACCCTTTATGACCCAACAGCAGAATAGGTGTGCTTTGACTTGTCCCAAAAATTAATAGCACAAAATAAGATGCTGCATGCACAGTTCAAGCTGCTATAAGATTTCAGAAAGTAGGGACAGTTAAAAGTTATGAATTATCAGTACAGGTTGGGTTTTTTTTTTTCCTGTTACCAGTGATAATGAGAAGTGAGAACATTAATGGACACAATAAGATATCATCCAGATTTTCTAAATATACTTGCATAGGGGCACCTGGGTGGCTCAGTCATTAAGTGTCTGCCTTCGGCTCAGGTCATGATCCCAGGGTCCTGGGATGGAGCCCCACATTGGGCTCCCTGCTCCGCGGGAGGCCTGCTTCTCCCTCTCCCACTCCCCTTGCTTGTGTTCCCTCTCTCGCTGTGTCTCTCTGTCAAATAAAGAAATAAAATCTTTAAAAAAAATAAAAATAAAAAATAAATATACTTGCATAAATATGGAAAAAAATGTTTTGTTCTGTTTTGTTTTTGTTTTTTTTTTTCTTTCCTGTTGAAATGTTTTTAGTTCTTAAAGAATTTAAACCAAGTTTGTTATGACAGAGGTAACATATGCAGTGACTGCCGAAGCCTTCTCTCGAGTTGGTTTGTTTTTTTATATTCCTACCACTGTGAACTATCTACTAATAAAGAAGAAAATATAATATAAACAAACTTAATAGATGATCTGCAAAATGTGTGTTGTTATTTTTTGTACAAGGGATATCACATACCTATATAAAGAGAAACATTTCCTATCAGGACGTTTTTCAAGGCTGCAATTAATTTCCCACTATTTCCTTCAAAAACAACCTGGAGAGAGGGTAAAATACATCATTTACAGAAATGCCTGTTATTTCTGCTATAACGTATTGCCATTTATGGCTTTATGGGGCCCGGAATAAAAAAAGGTATGTTTGGAGAAGGGGGAAAGGAGATAATAACTTTAGTTAGCACAACAAGAGAGGGAACCAAATAAAGGTTCTTTTTGTCTCTCCTTTGCTCCAGTTGCTTTGGCATCATCATGCAGACAAAACATGTACACCTGATATAGTCAAATGTGGTTAACCTCCCTTTTTTGCTCTGCACTGTACCAACTCTGCTGTATTGAATTTTGTTCAGTGAGCAAGGGAATCTTCAAAAGCTGAGCAATACATAGCCTCGAGGACTTTTAAACTGAAGATATTTGATTAACCACAAAACAATAAAAATGTAGACAGTGGCCTAATCTTTCTGTCAAAATATCCATGATAAAACTGAAAATCATACAATATATTTGCAGAACCATGGGATCCCCCAGTGAGGCTAGACACTGAAAGATGATCATTTTGCTGGTGCTAATTCTCAGTTTTTTTCTACAGCTAGACTTTTAAAAATGGGCTCCATAGCTTAATTAACCCAGGCTCTGACAAGGAATTCTTGAAAGTAGAAAATAAAAATGGACTGCAAAGAAAAATTTTCATTTAACTATGAACTACATTTTGGACCACTAAAGAGAAAAATAGCAAAATTAGAATTGAGGATGCCTAGAGTAGATGTTGGTTTTAGGGTTCCTCTTAATTTATGTCCCAGACACAGAGGAACAAGAATGCTATTTTTGCTATGTTTTGCTCTTCTCCTGGGCAATCCTATTCTCATGTTTGACTATTTAGGTGGAATGCACCGACGCAATCTGGGCATAAATGATATCCCTTCATAGACCCTTCTCAGGTCTCTTGAGAAACTATTTCTGTTCTCAGAGGTTAAATCCTGAAAAATGAAATGAACTCGGGAACATGGCATTTAGACTCCACTGTATGTTGAGCATTTTATTAATAGTAATGCCAGATCATTTGTGAGAAAGTGAATTAAATGCAGTGTTTTTTTTCCTCAAATATATTTTAATCCATTGAAGACAGAATAAAAATGCCACATTAAAGAAATTAAGGTAAAATTTGTATGTGAGTAAGAAATGCCGATTTAAACAATATTAGTCTATTAGAGAAGCACTGTTTAGAACCATTCACTATTGCTCTATATTCTTTAATAAATGACATAATGTAAAATGGCCCCTAATTACATGAAAAAGGTATGCAATGTCTTAACACAAGTGCTGCTTTATTTATGTTGAAATTTTGTCAACTATCTCAAAACCTTATTGTATCTGGGAATAGATAGAATATAATGCAAAGTAAAGTTAGTGAAAGCTCTATAACTTCTATGTGTGTCTCTAGAGGGATAGGGCTATTGAACAAGCAGTGTGATATGTTAAATGTGCTGTGAACTAGAAGTCAGAAAACTTTTGTTTGAGTTCTGATTTTATTGTTAATCAGTTAAAAGCCCATAGGCAAATTTAATAAGGGACACAGTTCTGGACTTCGGGGGGAAAAAAAAAAAAGGAAATTGGACTATGTCATCTCAAAAATACATTTTCTCCCTGTATCTTCTGATCTATGTTCCCTGTGCAATCAGTTCTTTTACCAAACCCTTAGGAGTGCGTGCCAGGTTTATGCCACATTGTCCTTCTTGGTGTGGGGAAAACAACCAAGAGTCCGTCCAATAGCATCCTTGTTTTCATGGATGGAAGAAAAACGAGATTCTATAAGAAAATTGTGTGTATCATGAAGAAAAGAAAGTGTAGTGCTTTGCAAAAGAATGTCTGTGGGGTTACTTTAGATGAACTAATCAGGAAAGACCATCTAAGGGGTGATACTTGACAGTCAGAGATGAATAACAGCAAAGATCTGGAGAGAAAGAATTCCCAGCAGAGAATCAGCAAGTGTAAGAACTAGGGGCGCTTGGCTGGCTCAGTTAGTAGAGCATGTGACTCTTGATCTTGGGGTTGTAAGTTCGAGCCCCATGCTGGGTATAGAGCCTACTTAAAAAACAAAACAAAACAAACAAACAAAAAAAAAAACAGAGTGCAAGAACTGAGAATTAAATAGAAAGGAGAAGACACCATAGTGAGCCTGGAAGCCAGTGGACAAGAGGGGATGTTGAAGGTGCAGAAGCCATCAGAGGGCAGATCTTGGACTGCATCATAAATCAGCATTCAGTGTGTGGATTTTAATCTTAGATGCTCGATAATGGTAGGTAGGGCTTCATAATTTTAAAAGATAACCCTGGCTGCTGGGTGAAAAAATCATTGGGAGAATGTATTAGATTGGGCTGCTAAAACAGAATACTATAAACTAGGTGGCTTAAACAACAACAGAAATGTGTTTTTCACCATTCTGTAGCTGAAAAGTCTGAGATCAGAGTGCTGGCCAGATTGGCTTATGGTGAGAGCTTTCTTTCTGGTTTGTACATGGCCCTCTTCTTGCTGCCTCCTCAGATAGAAAGAAAACTCTCTAATGTCTTATAAGGGCGCTAATTCTATTCATGAGGCCTCCACCCCCCTGACCCAGTTACCTACCAAAGTTTTCACCTCCCAACGTCACACTGGGGGTTAGAATTTCAACATATAAATGTGGTGTGGGAGGGGAACAAACTTTCATCTATGAGAGAGAGGGAGGGTGGAAGACTATTAGACCAGTTAATAGACTATTAGGATAAAAGTGAGAGCTGATCAGGGTGGTAGTGAGGCAAATGGATTCAACTCAATTAATGTTTGCAATGAGGAGTTGACAGGAATTGCTATGATAATTTGGCTTAGGGGTGAAGAAGAAGGGGAGGATAGACTCCCAGCTTTTAGGTTTGAACAATTAAATGAAATGGTGCCACTTAACTTAATAGGGAACAGTACAGGAGAGACAGGACATGAGTGCATTGGAGGGTGGATCTAGAGTTCTGTTCTATACTGATTAACTTAGATATGCTTTTAGATATCCAGGTGTAGATGAATAAGTCAGGAACTAAGGACTTTTGAGCTGTTGGTAGAGGTTTGGGAATAATAGCTTATTAAGAAGCTTTAAAAAAAATTATAATAACTAATCTCTGGTAATAGATTTTCCGTAAAGACAAGACTAATATGGATAGTATAATGGAAACTTAGTCGGCTCTGGATGTTTACAGAAGAAGCCAGCACACCTATGTTGGGGGACTTACCTCAGGCGAGACCTGGTGCTTAGATTTTCATGGTCAGAAACTTGATAAGTCTACACACTGAGAACCAATTCCTTTCTCAGGGAAACACAAACCAATACTTCGGAAACTGAAATATGAAGCCAAATCATAATTTATTAATTAGCATTACAGATCAGATAATTTCATTTTCACAGTAGGAATTTCTACAGATGAAACCAAATTTTGCTTAGGATACTTCTTATGCTAATCCTTTAAAGGCTCTTGTTCTAATGCCAATCCTATTATAATTAGAATTTCCTATACTGAAAGGAATGTGTTACTTATGTTAATAGAATTATCTTGAGGTAGTCTACCTCTCTCCAGGAAGGGTTTACCAATAGCACCATAAATAATTTGGTGAAGGTTTTCTTTCTTGAAGAACCTCTGAATTGTGCTTGAATGGATGTTATAGATATCTGCCTCTCCAAATCATGCTCAAAGGCTCCCTTTCCTGACCAATCCCCCCCCCCTTTTTTTTTCCTGATTGACAAGGTATTTTCTCTGAATATATACTCAAAGAAGTTGAGTACTCAGTGAGATCTCTTCGGTATTCTTAACAATTCTGTTATTTCAAATGTACTTATCCATATCTCAATTGTGCATCAATGTAACAATTGAGATCCCTAGTTGCAATGTTATATCCCCTTTGTGCAGGTCTCTGGGGGAAACCTATAGGTGCCCTATAAGATCACAAATCACTCAAGCATCTTTCAGTAGTACTTAGTTGGCTGAATTTATTGAAATAACCAAAGACTGGGCGCCTGGGTAGCTCAGTTGGTTAAGCGACTGCCTTCGGCTCAGGTCATGATCCTGGAGTCCCGGGATCAAGTCCCGCATCGGGCTCCCTGCTCGGCAGGGAGTCTGCTTCTCCCTCTCCTGCTCTCTGTCTCTCATTCTCTCTCTCTAAAATAAATAAATAAAATCTTTAAAAAAAAAAGTAATAACCAAAGACTAAATTTTTTTCTTCACTCTATGAATGGAAAAAAATAAAGTATGTTGGTGATAAATTTGGATTATCCATATATTCAATTAACCATATTTTCCCCAACACCAATACATCAGTGCAACAATACTTGTATGGTATTTTACTTCTTTGAGTATTCAGGAGACATTATTTAAAAGTTTTATTTCTTCCAATCTGTGAACCCAGAATTATTTCAAAGTAATTACAATTCATCTAACAATTTATAGATTACCTTTGAAGCTCAAAGCAATCCTGCTCTGCATGTAATTTCCTAGTTAGTAAATATTAAGCCAGGATTTAGAAACTCTTGTGTCCTAACATTTAATCTTATAATATTGATAGCCAAAATTTCTTGTCTCTCTCTCTCTCTCTCTTTTTTTTTTTTCTATGAGCCAGGTTTTTGCTAGACACTCTATAAGGAATATCTCATTTAATCAGCACACTAATCTATAAAGGAGGTCATTGTATTCTCTCCCTTCTATAGCAGGATAAACTAAAGAATATATGATGAAATATTCTGCCTAAGTCCTCAACTATGAAAAGAAATGGCACAGGTTCAATACAAAGGGAAGCTAAGTTCAGAGTTCATAGCCAATAAACCACAGTGATTATGGAAACTTTATTGAAGCATAATTAAATTAGTGTTATATTAGTTTCAGGTGTACAATATAATGGTTCAACAATTCTATACAGTCAGTGCTCATGACAATAAGTGCATTCTTAATCCCCTTTATCTATTTCACCCACTTCCTCTATGGCAACCATCAATTTGTTATCTGTATTCAAGATTCTGTGCTTTTGTCTTTCTTCATTCCTTTTTTTGTTTTGTTTCTTTTTTTAAAGATTCATTTATTTATTTTACAGAGAGTGCATGAAGAGGGAGAGGGGCAGAGGGAGAGAATCTCAAGCAGACTTAGCACTGAGTGCAGAGCTGGTCACAGAGCTTGATCCCATGATCCATGAAATCATGACATGAGCCGAAACCAAAAGTTGGAAAGGGCCTTGGTTCGACTAAGCCACCGAGGCACCCCCTTTGTTTTGTTTCATAAAGTTCATATATGAGTGAAATCATATGATATTTGTCTTTCTTTGTCTGACTTATTTCACTTGGCATTATACCTTCTAGGTCCAATCATGTTGTTGCAAATGGCAAGATCTCATTCTTTTTTACAGTTGAGTAATATATATACATATTATATTTCTTTATCCATTCATCTATGGATAGATATTTGGGGTGCTACAATATCTTGGCTATTATAAGTAATGTTGCAGTAAACATTGGGGTGCATATATCTTTTCAAATAAGTGTTTTTGTTTTCTTTGGGAAAATACCCTAGAGTAGAATGACTATATTAAATAGTAATACTACAGTGACTGCACCAATTTGTATTCCCACCGATAGTGTACAAGGATTCCTTTTTCTCCACACCCCCTCCAACACTTGATATTTCTTATCTTTTTTATTTTAACCATTCTGACTAAATGACATCTCATTGTACTTTTAATTTACCTTTCACTGATGGTGAGTGATGTTGAGCATCTTTTCATGTGTCTGTTGGCCATTTGTATGTCTTTTTTAGAAAATGTCTATTTAGGTCCCCTGTTTTTTTTTTTTTTAATTGGGTTGCTTCTTTTTGTTTTTGTTTTTGTTTTTATCAAGTTATATACCTTCTTTACATATGTTGGATATCAACCCCTCACAAATATATCATTTTCAAATATCTTCTCCCATTCAGTAGTATGTCTTGTCATTTTGTTGGTGTTTCCTTCACTGTGCAAAAGCTTTTTATTTTAATGTAGTCCCAATAGCTTCATTTTGCTTTGTTTCCATTGCCTGATGAGACATACCTAGAAAAACTTTTCTAGGCTGGTGTCAAAGGAATTACTATGATGTTTTCTTCTAGGAGTTTTATGGTTTCAGGTATCACATTTAGGTCTTTATTCCATTTTTAGTTTATTTTTGTGTATGGCATAAGAAAATGGTCGAGATTCATTCTTTTGCATGTAGCTTTCCACATTTATGGATATTTTAATGCTCCAAGTGGTCTTCATTTTCATGAGACCTCCAAAACATGGCCATTTATCCAAAGTTTGTTTTTCTTTAAGTTATTGAACAATTGTCCATTTTCATTTGTGACACTGACATTTTATACATTAAATAATATACACTATATATAATATATAATAACATCACACACACACACACACACACAAACACATATATATATATCACATGAAGGAAGTGACATTGTTCTTAATAAAATGATTTAGAGCTAGCCAGTCAAGTTTGCAAATGAGGCCCTATAATCAGTCCTAAAATCAGTATCAGGTTTATATAATATTACTCAGCATAAATAGTAAAGTTTACAATGTGAAATAAACACTCTTTAGATATATCACTCAGTAGCTGAGAGCAAGATACATTAATAACGTCAAGAAAAAACAGGTTTTGTGGATTATTTACTAATTTTGTTCAAGTCCAGGGGTACTGAATTTCAACCTATCTTCATTTTATTCCTTTTTTCAGAAGACCTATCCCAAGCATGAATTTTACAATAAGCCTATAGCATTATCTTCTCATGCACAGAACAGCAAAATATACAGTAATCGTTACAAGACACGGCATCTACTTTTTTGTTATATCATATATACTTATTGGTATTTCATTTACAAAGGAAAGCACTTCATTAATTATTATATAGCCTTCCTTCAACCAGAATATGCTCTCGATATGATACATAATAATCTCAGAAGTCTGGATAATAAACTATCTCAGGTGTTTTCTCTGAGGTCTGTAGAAAAATTGGAGTCCCTCGGCACAGCAATTAACATTGCTGATACTATTCCCCATTATCTTGTTTCTGATAAACTTTCACTTGTTTTAACCATCTCTGCTGCTTCAGGGGTCTATTACATTACAGCCTTACCATGCCATTCTGGTCTTTTATCTCTCTCTCTCTCTCTTCTTTCCTCCCTCCCTCCCTCCCTCCCTCCCTCCCTCCCTTCCTCCCTTCCTTCCTTCCTTCCCTCTCTTTTTCTTTCTTTTTTCCCTGTTTGTAGTCCTCTCTGCCAAGCAATATGAGGCAAACTTCATAAAACAAGACTTGAATTTTCTCTGACACATCACCATGTTCTTTTGCAAAAGCTTTCTTCTCTGACACCCATGAAGTAATTTACTGCCATGAATACAGTTTTTTGCCCTTTGGTAAAGTCTGCCATCAAGAGTTTCTATCCCTTTTTTTGTCAAGTCCTACTGTTCTGTCTGAAAGTCCTCCTGACTTTTGCCCTCTTGGTGTGTGACAGAAATTTCTGACTTGGTAATTCGAAGTTCTTGTGGCAAATACGGTAATAAAATCCTTTCTGTGGCTGAGACAATGCTATGTGTCCATTAAATTCTCTTTCCAACTACAGAGTGGGCTCCAGCTGTTTTTCTGTGACATGATCCCACACTCACCTGATCCCCGATGATGAGACCAGTCATCAACACAAGGTGGGGGTACCTGCCCAGAAATTAGGCCTGGGCAGAGCAACTTCAGATAATTTACTGCTAGGTACTTTGAGGCATAAGGAAAACTAAGTTAGTAATAAAGTTCTGAGTTCCATCATCAATCTCTATATTAAGTTACATGATGTGTTATCTTTCTACACTTCATTGTTCTTGTATATAAAATGGGGCTAAACTAGATCTTGCCAAAGGCCCCTTGCTCAAGTTTCTATGAGTCCATTTTTGTTCATGTTTCTTGGTTTTAGATTAGTTTTTCTATTTTTTTTTTTATTATGTTCAGTTAGCCCACATATAATCTAGACTGGGAACTCTTTGTCTCTGCTCCTATGATACCTTGTGTGTAGCTCTATCGTATCTATGGCAACACAATATTCCAGTTATCTGTTTACTTGTGAAATGCCACTCTTAACCTATGAGTTCACTGAGACCAAGCCCTTTGGAGACTAGCACATTATTATTTTTGAGTAAATAATTAATCTCTTAATAATTATACACACAAAAGTTTGGGCTCTTAAACATAATTTACAGTAAAATTACAGATAATTTTGTTTTGACCAGAATTCCCTTTCTTCTCCAAAATATCTCAATGTGCTACGAGACTACAAGAACTTTACCAAAAGCAGATGTTGTGAAGTTGGATGAAGCCATCACTCAGACATGTGGAATGCCCAAAACTCATTTTTTGGCAACTATATGTCTTCTCTGATATCTCGATTCAGAGACAAGGACTATTTTCTGCAGAATTGTATTATAAATGGTTTATTTAAATCTCAAAATTACAAAGACTATTTAAGTTTATATTTGGGGGTCCAACGTGAATAATTATTTGTTCTATTATTCTATTTTTAGCTCTTATCAGATTGGCAAATAGTGTATATTAGATCATATTAAGTTTTATTTAATATTATGAAAACTATTTTATAAGTTTCATGTGGGTATCATATATTTTTGGATGGTAAACTCTGTAAAGATTGGGGATATTATTATTAGTGTTTTCAAGTCATATCTGAAGCCATACTTTTAAATTCCAACTCGTGCCAAGGTAGACTAATTAAAAAGCATAATGTAGTTTTACTAGTTACTGCCTTTTGCTTAAACAGTTCTATTCATGACTACCTTTTAGTCCTGATAATTTATGAAACTGACGCCTTATGATTATATTTGAGGAAATACCAGATTTGGGGAGAATATTCCCAGTTTTGCCTGTATATACACCAAAATAAATCTCTCATCATATAAATATTTTATTACAAGAAAAGAGCCGACAAGTAATCATCTAAGGATGCAGAAAATCTTGACAAAAGACAATTTAGTTTCTAACTACCGGCATGGTAGGTAGCAAATCCAGTTATAGGCAGCAGGAGTGCCCATCACTCACTGAGATACCCTACAACCAAGGAAATAGAGATAGATGTGAATGCTGAACAGCTTGGCAAATGACAACACTGGGAAACAGACCCAGGGGCGCACCTTCATGAAAGAAGAGTGAAGTCAGAAAATTCTGTGAGGCTGTGGGGAGATTTGGAGATATATTAGACAAAGTACTAGAGAATTAATATAAGTTACTGAGAACATGACTAGTCATTAAATTGCTTCTTATCTCTGCTGCAGGCTGCTCTTTTCTTCTACCTTTTTTCTTTTTTTCTTGTCTTCCTTTTCTACTTCTAATACCATACCCATTCACATCTCAAAAATCCTTGTATTCAGAGTAATAAGGTGATCTTCTCAACTCTGTAATTCTAAACTCTTCAAAATTGATGTCCTCTTTTTTTTGTAAGATTTTGTTTATTTATTTGAGACAGTGAGACAGCGGTATAGATAACGAGAGAGAGCAATGGCAAGGAGGAGCAGAGGGAGAGGGAGACGCAGGCTCCCTGCTGAGCAGAAACCCTGTCGTGAAGCTGATCCCAGGACCCTGGAATCATGACCCGAGCCAAAGGCAGACGCTTAACAAACTGAGCCACCCAGGCCCCCCAACTGATGTCCTCTTTTTATAAAATAATAAATGGTGTTTATGATGAGCATGTGAACAAACTACTATATGTGACGTATTTCTCTTTCAACTGAAACCCCTTTGTGTGTATCTAAACAATGGATTTTAAAACATAAATCTTGTAAGGGAGATACTTTCCTGAATCCATTTCTGCCTTTCCATATCTAGTTCAAATGTAGCTGTTCCCTGGCATTGATTAGATAAATACAGAAGGATATAGAGTAAGTCATGAATCTAGAATGCAATAACACAAAATATTTTTGAACCCTAACATAGAATATTTCAATTTATTGCATTTTATATACAATTTTGACCAAATCCTAAAGTCTGAGATGTCTTTATAAAAGTACTCAGGGGCACCTGGGTGGCTCAGTTGGTTAAGCGACTGCCTTCGGCTCAGGTCATGATCCCAGGGTCCTGGGATCGAGCCCCACATCGGGCTCCCTTCTCGGCAGGAGCCTGCTTCTCCCTCTCTGCTGCTCTCTCTCTGTCAAATAAATAAATAAAATCTTTAAAAATAATAGTAAAAATAAAAGTACTCAAATTTAAGCAACACAGTTAAAACCTGATGTTTCTTACTGTCAACAGAATGAACATATATATATATATATAGAGAGAGAGAGAGAGAGAGAGAGAGAGAGAGAGTTTTCCAAATGTATGCCCATTCTTCTTCTACATTTAAACTCTTCATTTGTCTTCACCATTATGCAGAAGATGAATTCCAAACTCTTTATACGACCTATGAGGCCCTCTATATTTTGGCTCCAGGCTACTTTTTTAATATCTCTTTTTTTCTTTCTTCCTGTAACCAGAACCCCCTAGTAAAGAGAGGAGCAACCAACATGCATTTTGGCTAAATATGAAAGCCTAGGTATTAACATCCATATTCAGGCAGAACCAAGGGAGAAGTCAAATACCACCATAATGGATAGAATTAATTTCTAGTTTACCAAAATAAACCAGAAATTTTACCAAAATTAATTAAAGCAATTTTATCAAAAAGTTAAGTTCATAAATTTTTAAAGTTTCACATTATCGTACAACAATAATTTCTTAACACTTTCAGCTGCTGAATTATTCTGGTAGTTACTCGACTACACACTTACAATTCTTAATAGATATTTATTTTCCTTTGAGGTTGAAGCAAGAGTAAATTTTTTATTTTTTGGCTTCCCCACTGTGGGGTACTATGGATGGCCCTGGCAAACTCATTTCAACTTTCTCTCTGAGATGACTGACTGAGGTATAGATTTATCATTCACTCATCTGCCAGGCTGGAAAACATGATTCATGATATTCAGGCTTTTTATTGATGTGATACGCAAAATGAAGCTTTACACACTATGTGCCAAAATGCTTTTTTAATATTTTTCAAGTACATACCTAATATGATTGTCTCCATTCAACATCTTGTTTTATCTTGTTTTGTTTCTCATATTTTTTTATGAATTCCACCGATTCATACAGAAGTTGAAGGAAAAATGATCCTGATATACAAGCTCAGAAGTAGTTGGTTTTAAGGTAACAAAACAATGTACTAATGTTCACCTGCCTTAGCATTCATACTATGTACACTTACTGCAATATCTTTATAAAAGATTGATAGCAGTCACCTTTAGAGAGAAATGTAGGAAGACATATACTCTGAGTCCCATCAGTTCTGGTTACTTAAAAGAAACTGCTTTATCTTCAGTTAAACATTAGTACTGAACAATATCAAAAGTGGGAAATAGATTTACAATGTATATTTAATCCTTTCTTTTGTTCAAGAATCCTCATCAAAAACAAAAACAAAAATGTTCTTCCTTCTTTAAAAAAAAAAAAAAAAAAAACTTATATTAGAACAAGCATGATTGAATCTTTCCTGAATGTCACACAGTTCTTCTTTGGTTATAGGGAAAAAATAAATAAATAAATAAATAAATAAATAAATTGAAAGTAGCCACCCATCTTTTTACTCATGGTCATTATTCTGTTATATATAACCTGTTCTATAATTATGTCATAAGAATCCAAAAGAAAGATATGTACATAACTTTACATGGCTAGTGATCACTAAATCATTCATAGCCAATAACAATGACATAACACTTTTTGTACTGATTTTCTATTATTTAAATACTCCTTGCATCTGATTCACTCTCTTGTTAGCTCTGGGAGATCCAATAGGCAGTTATCTTGCAGCAAGGAAATAAAGTAGAAGGAAAGTTGAATTCATCATTTACCTTAGTCAGTTTAGACTGCCATCTGCCATAGCAAATGGCAGATGGGGTGGTTTAACCACAGAAATTTATTTCTCACAATTCTGGATATCGGAAGTCTAAGATTAAGGCACCTGCTGGTTCAGTTCTTGATAAGAACTCTCATCCTGGTTTGCAGATAGCTGCCTTCTCATTTTATTCTCACATGGCAGAGACTGTAAGTCCTTTCTCTTCTTATAAGGACACTAATTCTGTCATGGGGACTCCATCCTCTTGACAACATCTAAACCTAATTACCTCCAAAGGCCCCAGCTATAGCATTATGAAATGCATTTCTTCAATAATAAGACTTGAAAGTCAAAATTACTCCTTGATCCATGGGCTGCAGAATAAATACCGTGTTAGCAGGATGAAAACAATATTAATTTCATTGTGCATTTTCAAGAGAGCTCTTGGATGAACAGGTGCATTGCCAATGAGCAGTAATATGAAAGAAGTCTTTTTTTTTTTTTTTTCTTTTTCCCCTGAGCAGTAGGTCTCAACAATGGGCTTAACATATTCAGTAAACTGTGTTGTAAACAGATGTGAAATCATCCAAGCTTTGTTCCATTTAGAGAGCACAGGCAGAGTAGATTTAGCACAATATTTAAGGACTTTCTAGGACTCTAGGACTTTCAGAATGGTCAATGAGCAATGGCTTCACCTTAAAGTCACCAGCTGCATTAGCCCCTAACAAGAGAGTCAGTCTGTCCTTTGAAGCGTTGAAGCCAGGCATCGCTTTCTCCTAAGTGAAAATATAGATGACATCTTTTTTTCCAATATAAGACTGTTCCATCTACAGTGAAAATCTGCCATTTAGCGTAGCCCCCTTCATGAATTATCCTAGCTAGATCTTCTGGATAACTTGCTGCAGCTTCTACATCAGCTTCTGTTGCTTCACGGTATACTTTTCTGTTATGAAGATGGCTTCATTCTTTAAACCTCATAAATCAGATCTGCTGGTTTCAAACTTTTGTTCTGCAGCTTCCTTATTTCTCTTAGCCTCACAAAACTGAAGAGAGTTTAGGGTTTTTGCTCTGGATTAGACTTTGACTTAAGGGAATGTTGTCGCTCTTTTGATCACCTATCCACACCACAAGAACTTTCTCCACGTTAGCAATGAGACTGTTTTGCTTTATTATCATTCATGTGTTTATTAGAGTAGCATTTATAATTTTCTTCAAGAACTTTTCCTTTGCATTCACAACTTGGCTATAACTGTTTGGTACAAGAAGCACAGCTTCGGCCTATCTCAGCTTTCAACATGCCTTGTCACTAAGATCAATCATTTCTGGCTTTTGAAATAAAATGAAAGACAGTGTAACTCTTCCTTTTACCTGTACACTTAGAGGCCATTGTAGGGTTATTAATTGGCCTAATCAATATTGTTGTGTCTCAGAGAATTGGGAGGTCTAAGAAGATGGAGAGAGATGGGGAAATGGCTGGTCAATGGAGAGAGATGTCAGAACACACACAACATAACATTTATCCGTTAAGTACACTGTCTAATATGGGCATGGTTCACAATGGCCCCAAACAATTAACAATATTAACATCAAAGATCACTGATCACAGATCACCATAACAAATATAATAATGGAAAATGTCTGAAATATTGTGAGAATCGCCAAAACGTGACCCAGAGACATGAAGTGAGCAAGTGCTGTTAGAAAAGTGGTGCCCGTAGATCTGCTCAGTACAGACAGGGTTACCACAACCTTCAATTTGTATAAAATGCAATGAAGCAAAATGCAATAAAACAAACAAAAAACGTATCCAATTCCTCAGCTCAAAAGTTCTACCTTTCACAAAATATTACAACACAAACATAACTCAGCCCAGTTCCTGCCACTTTAGAACAGAGATCACCTTTATTTCATTGTCTAAAAATATGTTCCTCAATTCTGTCTGAGACCTCATCAGAATGGCCTTTCCCATCCTATTTCTACCAACATTCTATACAAGGTTATTTATATTATATATTCCCTAAGAGGGTAAAAACTTTTTTACAGCTCTTCTCTTTCCTTTCGGAGTCCTCACCAGAAATCCCTCTTAAACCCCCTTTCTAGCGGTGTCAGCCATGTCTAGCATGCTCTTCAAAACTCTTACAAGCTTCTACCATTAGCCAGTTCCAAAGCTGCTTCCACACAGATGGGCGCCTGTTGTAGCAGCAGTTCACTTCTCAGTGCCAGTTTCTGTCTGAGCTCTGGCTGCTGTAACAAAATACTAGAGGTTAGGTGGCTTAAACAACAGAAACCTATTTCTCACAGTTCTGGAGGCTGGAAAGTCCAAGATCAGGGTGCTAGCCAATTGTGTTCCTGGTGAGAGCCCTGGTTCCTGGTTTGCAGACCACTATCTTTTCTTTCTTTCTTTTTTTTTTTTTTTAAGATTTTATTTATTTATTTGAGAGAGAGAATGAGAGAGAGCACATGAGGGGGGGAGGGTCAGAGGGAGAAGCAGACTCCCTGCCGAGCAGGGAGCCCGACGCGGGACTCGATCCAGGGACTCCAGGATCATGACCTGAGTCGAAGGCAGTCGCTTAACCAGCTGAGCCACCCAGGCGCCCAGACCACCATCTTTTCATTGTATCCTCACAAGGTGGAGATAACAAGTTCTAGTCTATTTCTCTTCTTATAAGAATGCTAAGTCCATCATAGGGCTCCACCCCATGACTCATCTAAACCTAATTCTCCCTCAGAGACCCACTTCCTAATATCACCCTATTGGGCATTAGGATTTTTTTTTTTTTTAAAGATTTTATTTATTTATTTGACAGAGAGGGAGAGAGACAGTGAGAGAGGGAACACAAGCAGGGGGAGCGGGAGAGGGAGAAGCAGGCTTCCCGCTGAGCAAGGAGCCTGATGCGGGGCTCGATCCCAGGACCCTGAGATCATGACCTGAGCCGAAGGCAGACGCCCAATGACTGAGCCACCCAGGCACCCCGGGTGTTAGGATTTTAACATATGAGTTGGGGGGGGGCACAAACAAGCAGTCCAAACCATCATTAGACCACCAAACTGTTAAGCTAAAAAAAAAAAAAAAAAAAGTCTTTTCTAAACATGTACAAATATTTAATATATGCTATAAAGAGGTAGGGTATTTTAAAATACCACTATTTTATGCACAACAGGGAAAACGTATCAGGAGTGATGTATATCATTTCCAGGTCAAGCATTTAAGAAATGAGTGTATTTCTTCACCCCTAACCATGAGCTCCTTCTCCTTTCCCTGGCTGGACGCAGGTAATGACACGTCTCTAAGGGAACAGAGAAGCCAAAATATGGAAAATCTGGGCAACTGAACCACCATATGGAGGCGAGACATCTGCTAAGAACACCCTCTGTGAATCAGTACAGGAGCAAGAAATAAACTTTAATTGCAATTGGAGGTAGATTTCTTGAAAAGAAATTGGGTTATTTTGTAACTCCTATGCTAACCATTTCTTTCTTTTTCTCTCTCACTATCTAATATATCCATTTCTAAAGCTTTCTCATAGCCTTTGTGTTCTGTATGCTTTACGACTAAATAAAATATGATTTCTCTTGGGTATTGGAGTTCTTCTCATAAAATTTTTAGGTGACAATGTTGATACAGTGTTGATTCATCCTTTCAAGATAGAAAGAATTTTCAATTCTCAAATAGAATTTTTCCTTAAAAATTCTTGGAGTCGATGGTATTAAATGACCATTTCAAAGTTGTGTTTAATGTGACAAATGCTAGAATAATGAACACTTGTAAGGAGACTAGAATTTCAATACAGTAAATCTCCATCAATCTTTGCTTTAATTTAAAATTATTTAAATATATTTAATTCCAAAAGGATATGTTTTTATTCTAAAAGTTATTGCATTGGGAGTAACTTCTGGTTTAGTATTCACCAATCTATGTATCTGTTTAACTACTTGTATAGTTAATCAAGAATCTTCAATTGTTGGAGCACTTAATTTTTGCAGTGATAAACACACATTCATATTTCAACTGATATTGTTTCAGTAAAAATATTTCTAAAGAGACTATACAGCTAATTATATCTAGAATGCTAATATATATTTGAGTGTGACTCTGGATATTAACTCTAAACCCAAAAGTGTTGCTAAAATTGTATTGCTGATGTTTTTGGACTGATTATTTTGAGCTTAAAAATGCAACCATAGCATTATTGATCAGGTGCAAGTTCAGGTCTGACAGAAATGACATTGATGTGGATATTTGACAGTCTCTTGGTCCAAAGCCTGAAGGCAATATTACACAGCAGATTTTTGCCAAATACTAAAGATGACACTTATTAACACATTAGTGTATTATCACCACCTCCATAACATTTCATAATACTTCACACCTCACCACTTTGGCAAATACTGTTTCCTCTCCCTTCCTTTACCTCTCCATTACCTCATCTTCTGATAAGCTTATCTTTCCAGATGTAGTTGAAGCATCTCCTCTTTTCTTTTTCTTTTTTTTTAAGATTTTATTTATTTATTTGAGACAGAGAGAATGAGAGAGAGAGCACATGAGAGGGAGGAGGGTCAGAGGGAGAAGCAGACTCCCTGCCGAGCAGGGAGCCCGATGCGGGACTCGATCCCGGGACTCCAGGATCATGACCTGAGCCGAAGGCAGTCGCGTAACCAACTGAGCCACCCAGGCGCCCAACATCTCCTCTTTTCAAGAAATCTACCTTGAACATTATTTTCTCAACCTCTCAACTGCTATCATCTTATGTATCACAGTTAATTCAATTATATACTTGTGTGCCTATTTTATACTAGGTCAGCAAATGTCAAATAATAGTGGCATAATGTCTACTTACAGGGTTTGAAGGTAATGAATATCAGGAAAAAATATTTACAGACTTCTGGTTAAACAGGGAAAGTAAACCCATGTATTATCACACTTCAAGCATGAGTTTGCAGTGAGATCCCTGACCATGTACTCATTTGCAACAGTGAGGTAGACCTTGCTTGCTTTGAACAGGTGTGGGAACGGGCTCATTGGTAGTCAGAGGCATTTACTGGGTTTCTGCAAAATAAGAAGTGTGAGGGAGAATATTCATCAATAAAAGAGAGCCGAGGGGCACCTGGGTGGCTCAGTCATTAAGCGTCTGCCTTCGGCTCGGGTCATGATCCCAGGGTCCTGGGATCGAGCCCCGCATCGGGCTCCCTGCTCCGCGGGAAGCCTGCTTCTCCCTCCCCCACTCCCTCTGCTTGTGTTCCCTCTCTCACTGTGTCTCTCTCTGTCAAATAAATAAATACAAATCTTTAAAAAAATAAATAAATAAATAAATAAATAAATAAAAGAGAGCCGAGGAAGCCCTGCAGCAAGGGAAAGATCCCTGTGATGGAATTGGGAGTGTTTTTGTAGCATTAATTTACAGAGACCCCAGCGGCAACACTGGCTGCTGTTAAGAGTGGGAGCAGGTGTTTGAACAAGACCAGGGACAATGCCTGAAGAGCTGCGTGTGTCTCAGTTCTCACACCACTCCTTCATCCTGAGTATGTCTTTGTTCCTCACTAAGAGTCTTGATCACCTGGCATTTAACCCCTGGGGCCTGAGAAAGGGACTGAACAACAACAAAAAAATATCAAAATATTTTATCTTTCCAGAAATAGCTGGGATTTCTCCAGTTGCTTTGCCTCCTTCTAGAACATCCAAGAGGCCCTAGCTCTTCCCAGGCCTCACAATCTGTAGTGATACTTAACAGCTACCACCTTCTGCCCAGGACCAGTCCTGCTTGCAGCCAGCCCTCCCATTAGAGAGGAACCAGCTGTGGACATGATCTTGATTATACAGTAGCAGAGCATATCCAGCATCAGTCTAATCAACTGGGGCGGTCAAAGATAAATACAAAAAGACATCCAAGGAGCAACATCCATTTGAAGAAAATCCACACACACACACAAAATCAAGACTAGCATAAAGGACCACAAACAAAGAGGAAAACAGGGCAAATAAAAGCAAAAACTAGAAAATCTACACACATTCTGATCAATATGTTCAGAGGAGTATATTCAGGCAATAAAACAAAAGTTGACAAATAAGAAAGAGAAGCAGTTAGAGATTGAAAAATCTTCTGATGGGGACACCTGGGTGGCTCAGTGGATAAAGCAGCTGTCTTAGGCTTAAGTCATGATCATAGGGTCCTGGGATCGAGTCCTGAGTCAGGCTCCTTGCTTAGTGGGGAGTCTGCTTCTCCTTCTGTCTGCTGCTCTGCCTACGTATGCTCTCTCTCTCTCTGACAAATAAACGAATAAAATAAAATAAAAAAAAAAGAAAAATCTTCTGATGGGTAAAAATATAGGAAAAAGAGAGATGTGCTGAAAATGAAATTGAGGATACTGAAAAGTAAAAGGAGCCATGGGGTAGTTAAAACCCTAGTCAAGAAAATTCAAAAAAAAAAAAAAAGTGAGGGAGAAGAAAATAAAAGGAAGGAAATAATCAAGGACATATTTTTTTAAAAAAATGTTACAGAGCTGAAGTAAGGCAAAATGTATTCAGATCCAAAGGACCCAATAAAGAACAAATAGAATGAATGTTGACAGAACTACACATAGAGGGAGTTCTATAAACTGAGGCTATGTATAGGGAAATCTATAGTGAATTTGTCTTAGGACAATTTACCTACAAAGGAAGGGAAATGGTAATGGGATCAGATTGTTTTGTCATTAAACTGGATACTAGAAAAAAAAAACTGGAAAAATGGACAATTATTTAAAAACAAAATAATTATGAACTAAGGGAAATAATCTGTTTTGAAGATAAAATGGATATTTTAGGCAAGGATAGACCAAAAAAGTTATTTGAAAAGTATCTTCCATACTTTGAAAAGTATCTCTTTAAAGTATGTTTGTCACATTCTTCTAATGTGTGTGTATTTTCCTTTCTGTCCTTAAAAAGCACCATTCATGTGAAACTGTTTCTATACCTATTTGTGTCAAGTACCTTCTCAACACCCTTTCTGTCCCATCTACTAGGCATTTGGGGGCATAGAATGATTTGGGATCACAAAATAAATTGGAAGGATTAGTGAACACCTAATTCAGCTGATTTTGATATGACAGTAAAAAGTAAAACAAACAAGCCAAGAAAAAAATTGTTTTATTGATTTGCCCCTGAGTACCAAGCATTTTATTGATTTATCCTTAATTTTTATGATAATCCTGTCACAGATCAGAGACATTTTCAATATACAGATGGCAAAACCAAGATGTAGGGACTCTTAGTGACTCCTGCAAGGCTATAGGCTCCATGTGCCTTGTTTTATTTTTTTCCACTTGCCCCATATTGCTGTTTTTGCCTTTAAGGTTTGTGGCTGGGATTTAAAATCTGAAGGATTTACTTGTGAAAATTTTAGTCTCACTGTGGATACAGCTTCGCCCCTCCCCCTCCAAATCTGGGCTGAATTAAACTAAAGGGTACACAACTTGCAACATATGTTTCTTGAGATCTTATGAGCCACCTGGAAGAGAAATCCCAGCAGCCCAGCATGCACTGGGGAAATAAATGATGGCACCACCCAGCCTCATACTGCATGTGTTACAAGTAAGTTATTAATAGATGGGGCATCTTAAGGGATTTCATTTGAGGTTGCTGGTAGAGAACTTGCATGGCTTAGATGCAAAAAAAAAAAAAAAAATGCTATTTTGTCATCATCCTTCATGTTTTGCATTTGAGGTCATCTAAAATATTAGCACAAGGCCACTATGCTGATTGCAAAGTCAGTAGATTTACTCAGAGTATCCAAATTAAAAACCATAGGGTAGCTTAAAAAAAAAAGAAAGAAAGAAAGAAAGAAAGAAAGAAAGAAAGAAAGAAAGAAAGAAAGAGGATTTTTTTCATTATTATATTTGCATTAGTTGGTGCAATGAATCGCTATCAAAATAACTGAAAATTATCAACCCTGTCTAGCAGCTCATACTCCTAGAGATGGAATGAGCTACATAGTTTGCAGAGACCAGGGCAAAATGAAAACATAGTTTCTCTTCTTGGAAATTTTTAAGAATTTTAAGACAATGGCAGCAGAGCATGAAACCAAGTGTGGAAGCTTTCTGAGCAGGGGTTTCCCTGTGGCTACACAGCCCCATGCCCATGAAGTCTGCCCTGTCTTGGTAGGCAGCCCAGGTGAGACGGATTGTTGAAATAGGCAACGCAGTCTGCAAGTAAGTGTGTTCCTTCTCTGGACACTAAGCCAACTCTTGATGCCCAAAGCTTCTATGTTTTACCAGATCTTCAAAGACTAAAATTTCTGAGTAGTCTGTCACTCAAATTACTGTGGGTAACTCTACGTACCAGTAATCTTCCTTCTGTATTAGGAATTGTCAATAATGTTTGAAGTGCCTTTTAGTTGGGATACCTAGTCCTACTCCTTTCTTATTTAGCTTTCTCCCTCTCCTTGCCCTGTGCATCAGTCACCATCTGCACATGTATCGGTCTTTGTGTTGCATGTCTATAAAGAGAGCCCCCAAATTATATAAATTCATTGCCCCACAAACTTGGATCCACTTACTATTATTTATTATAGGGATACAGAAAACTTTAGAGAGATGTGAATCCAACTGGATCTCAGTTCTTACTCTGTTATTTTTTGCTGCCTTGCTCCATTATTGTTTCAAATATAAAGATGTGGTCTCAGAGGCACATTATGGTAAGTCACTTAGCAAAGTCCCACAGTGCCTGAAGGTAGGTGCCAGCATCAGTCCATCGTCTCTGACCATCAGTTCTGTGGTCCTCCATCCCCAACCTTGCCTGTCTATTCTTTTTTTTTTTTTTTAAGATTTTATTTATTTATTTGAGAGAGACAGAGATAGCGAGAGCAGGAACACAGCAGCGGGAGTGGGAGAGGGAGAAGCAGGCTCCCCGCTGAGGAGGGAGCCCGATGTGGGGCTCGATCCCAGGACGCTGGGATCATGACCTGAGCCGAAGGCAGACGCTTAACGACTGAGCCACCCAGGCGCCCCTTGCCTGTCTATTCTAACTCTTGTCAGTGTAGTACATGAATATTGGGTAAGATCTAGATGCAAAATTATATATAAAAGGCGGACCTTAAAATTCTTTCTTTTTTTTTACCACAACCCTGGTAAAATACTCTATCCTCAAACTCATTCTCTGTGAAAGCAACGTAATGCAATAGGTTCCAATAATGCTATGATCTTCTTGATAGAAATGACATGAAAGACGGGTCAGGACCATGAAATATTCTGGCAAATAAGTGTGCCACATTAATATGATGATTTGAAAGAATAATTATAGCCATTATTTTTTATGTAGCACTTCTTCATGCCAGGCATTTTTCTAAATGCTAACATATGCAATCCTCACAACATATCTAAGAGAATAGATATTGTCACTCTCCCCATTTTACAGATGACTAAACTGAGACATTGGGAAGTTAACTAATTTGCCCAGGTGATGTGCTGATAGCTTCCATGTTGTACCACTCCCTTATTATGGATTCACTAATCATTTTACTATGCCATAAGTCTTCAATCCTCATGTAAATGAAGTATTTCTGCTCTTGGTGTGATTTAGAAGACCTTTGGGGTCCTTCCTATGCCTAAAATTATACAGCGTTGGAGAAGAAAACATCAGCTGTAAACCACATTCAAATAATTCCCATTAACTGTCAACAATATAATTATGTGTTATTTTTATGTAGCTCTTACAGTTTTTTTTTTACTTTAAAAAATTAAATGATTGCATACAAAATGAGGAAATTTTGTTCTCATTTAATCCTCACTGTGAATATAGGCACAATGATTTCATTATTCTGAAGCTATTGATTGCTCTTGAAATGTCCTGCTTCTGTAATTAGGAAATGCTATAATCAACCACATCCTAAATCTTTCCTTCAATAACTTTTTTTGGGGGCTTTATTTTTCAGTTGTCCCCCTTTCAATATAGTAGTGCCTCACAAAATTTGAGATTGTTAGGTAAAGCGTAGTTTAAGTATTCTGTGTTAGAGAAGCCTGACTCAAGGTGAAATATGTTTGATAACGTTCTCTTTAAGGGTAACCTTTTATATTGCTCATTCAGTCCTCAAAAACATTTCTCTGTTGGGTGACACTGCATAAATTAATCAGTGCTGATTTATGTTATAATTAGTTATGTGGTGCAGTATCTTAAAATAATTTCTCAAAAGAAAATTGCCTTTTCTTTTAGAGAAAATTTGGTTTAAATGTTTTTAATACTTAAAATCAGCTAGCTGAGGGGCGCCTGGGTGGCTCAGATGGTTAAGCGTCTGCCTTCGGCTCAGGTCATGATCCCAGGGTCCTGGGATCGAGTCCCGCATTGGGCTCCCTGCTCTGCGGGAAGCCTGCTTCTCCCTCTGCCTCTCTCTCTCTCTCTCTCTCTCTCTCATGAATAAATAAATAAATAAAATCTTTAAAAAAAATCAGCTAGCTGAGAAAGTCAGTAATTAAAGGGCCAAATGCCACATGCATACATCAAAGATACTGCTACAAAGTATAAGCCAATATGCTTAAGTTCCCTTGAAAGAATGCTGTGTTAAAAAAAATCAATAACTTTTCAAAACATTTAAAAAATCCTAAGAATGTTCTTTAGTTTTTCTAGGCTATCTGTATTTACTTATTATGTATCTTAAAATAAGGTACATACCCATACAAACACATACACACAAATTCAATGAATTAAAGTACACATTTTTTAAGTCAAACATCTACATTAATGTTCTATGTATTTAGTAGAAATAACTGAGAAATAACATTTTGCTCTGCAAAAAACTTTTAATAAAATAATAAAATACAAGCTACAAAGTGGAAGGAAAGATTTGTAAGTCATGTATCTGACAATGTACTTCAATCTAAAATACATAAAGAGGGTCAACAATACGAAAATTGAGGGGGGAGAAAGAAAAGAAAAAGACCTAAAAACACCCTTTACCACTGAGGATATGTGGATGAAAACTATGCACGTGAAAATATTTCAACATCATTAACCATTGTAGAAATACAAATTAAAGATATGATGAGATACCACAAAGTGTATATTATTTGGTTAAAATAAAAAGTATAGACAATATTCACTGCTGGTATGGATGTGTGATCTCATACATTGCTGGTGAGCATGTAAAATGGTACAGTTATTTGGCAGTTTCCTAAAAAGCTAAACATGCCATTTGATAGGAAAAATACTTGACGTTTTCTTAGAAAGCTAACGTACCACCCAGCAATCACACTCCTGAGTATTTACTCTAGAGAAATGAAAATTTATGTCCACACAAAACCTGGACATGAATGTTTTTTATAGTTTTATTTATAATAGGCCCAAACTGGAAGCAAGCCAAATGTCCTTCAAAGGGTGAAACAAGCTGTCATGTATTCATACAATGGAACAGAACTCAGCAATAAAAGGAACAAACTATTGATACCCACGACTGGGTTGGATCTCAAGAAATTTCACTGAGTGAAACACACATACAGAGAATGTGGTTTACTACATGATTTAATTTATATAACAATTTTGAATTAAAATTTTAGTGATAGAGATTAGATCAGTGGTTAACAGGGGTTTGGGTAGAGGAGGGTGTTTTTCTACAGGCTTATACAGGGATGGCATGAAGGTGCTTCATGGACCTTCGAAGGTCCATGGAAGGTGATGATGGACCAGGTTCATACCCTGATTAAGTGTGGTTACACAAAACCACACATGTGATAAAATTTCTGATTTATACACCAAAGTGAGTTTTCATTTGAAAAGTGGAAAAATCAAAATTAGGTCTGTAGTATAATCAATAATATTGTACAAATGCTAGTCTCTTGGTTTTGGCAATGTACTGTGGTTATATGAGAACTTTCATTGGAGGAACTGAATGAAGGGTACACAGAAACTCACTGTGCTATTTTTGTAACTTCTTGTGAGTCTACTATTTTTATAAAATATTTTTAAATAAAATCAGAATATTTATTTACTATTAACCCATGCATTATGCACTTCAAATTACAAATTATAACCTATTATCTACAATAATAGTTTTTAAAACAGGGAGGACCTGGCCAGTGTTGTCTTTAATGTTTATTTTTTCCCTTTGTGAAAAAAATCCTTAAAAAACTTAAGCAATACACAATCTTTAAAGTTTATATATACATATATGAATTATATAAACATCCTCATTTTAGAAAGGACCTTTAGGTTTGAAATTTAGTGGGTATTTAAACTGAATTGAAAGAAAATTATGTCTGGAATGGAAAAATAATTGTTTTTTTTTTTAATTGCTATTTTACATTTGCCTTATTTTGTGCTGATGAAACACATCTCTAGCTAACTTTTATCATATAGTTTAATTTAGACAAAAGATAATCATACATTATAATAGTGGATGTAATTTATTAATTTGAATACTTCTCATTTTGCTTCACTTGTGGTAGACTGAACAATTTCCCTCATATACCTTTGTTCCATTTTTTTTCTTAACTGGTTTTATGTGCTAGATTTCCCAAAATGTAGCAGAGAAAGAACGAGGTAGATAGAGAAGGGTTCATTTCGGCCTTAAGTTCTCCGATTTTCCTGAGATGGTTGATTTCCATAGTAAAATACATTGTGTTGAATAGCTCTTTTGTAAAAATCTATTATAATATATATATTTTTTCCAGACAGAATAATTACCTAAAAAACAGGAACAGTGTGTTACAGAAAACTCACTATTATCTTTTCTGAAGAGAAACAGAACTTTGCAGAAGAGAGAGGAAATAAATCAATAGAGCACATGAAGCAATATGCTTTAGGACAAAGGAACTTTAATGAAAAGAGACACCATGTTGGTTTTTTGTTAAATTGACTGATGATTACGGTTGGAATAAAAGGCCAAATCATTATCAGAAATTTTAGGTAATTATTTTGATTTATTATTTCCTTTCGTATTGAAGACCATATCTGACTTTGATGAGACTTTTTTTTTTTTAATACGTGCTTCAGAAGATTGAGGATGAGAGAGGTGGAAAAAACTGCTTCAGAACAAGATGGCAGAAGACTATCCAAGTCATCTTAAGACAAGGGATTTAAGTACTAAATTCATGGTAATAATAACATTCTTGATTGTTAAAACGTAAGCTATGACTAATAAGAGAAATAGTTATTATGTCCTTGAATAAAACACTGTAGAACATTGTGTCAGCAAATATTTATTGATTCCCAGGAATTTTGCTAGACACTTGATGCTGAAACATGGATAAACACGGTTCCTTTCCTCAATAAAAGTATATTTAAGAGAGCAGAAACACAATACCCTTAACACATTGTAGTAAATAGAATTGTATCCCCTGAAAAGATATACCCAAGTTTTAGTGTTTGCGATTTTATTTGTAAAGAGGGTCTTTGCTGCTGTAACCAATTTAATGATCTCAAGATGATATCTCTGGACTTAGAGTGTGTCCTGAATCCAAGGACTGATGTCTTTATAAGAAAGGGAGAGGAAACAGAGACATGCAGAGAGAAAAAGACCATGCAAAGATGGAGGCTGGGAAGGCCTACTTCACATCTTTCTTATCTAGGGACAAGCAGGCCAGTCAAACATGTTCCTCTGGCAAAAGCAGATGTACAGAGTATAAACAGAACTATTCAAATCCTCTTAAAGGCTAAGGATGGAACTGACCAACTGACTTTCCTGCTTGATTCTACTAGCCAAAATAAACCCAAGACATGGAAAAAATATACTTACCCCTTTAGTCAGAGTAACTTCAAAGTTCCATGGAAAAATCTATGAGTACAAGGAGATTTGTTGAAACAAGCCAATACTGCAATTGACCCTACTTGACTTCATGACACAAAGTATTCTGGCATTTTCTGTTGTATTTCAGGACATTTTTTTCCCCCTCAAGTTCTTGGCTATTCTTTCTCATCTCCTAAATCTCTAATCAATGGATTGCCATTGGGCTCAGTTCTTGAACACCTTTCTTTTTCCGTATAGTTTTCACATCTAGTGTCTGAGGCCACAAATAATCAGATAATATATACTACATAGGAGCAGGGATTTATTATTTTTTTATTTTTATTTATTTTTATTTATTTGTTTTTTTACTGATATGGTCCATGTGTATGTACAAGAGCTTGGCACATATATGTTCTCAATCAGTAAAATACATTTTTGTGAATGAATGAATCCGTAAGTCAGTATGATGATGACTCTGGAACTCCTGCCTTGATCTCTCCTTTGAACTCCAAATACATATATCCAACTGCCTCTTTGAGAGCTCTACTCAAATGTCTTTTAAGAATTTCAAGTTAACCTTACAAATCTTTCCTGCCCCAATCTTCTACAGATGAGTAAATGGCAAATTCATCTTTCTACTTAGTCATACCTAAAACCTTGGGGTAATCTTTGATTTTTCTCTTTCCCTCATACCCAGTATTTATAGTGCAAATATATGTATCTGTAACCACTTTGGAAGTTGCTTTGGCAATTTTATAAAGTTAAATATGTTTATATTAGCTTTTTTCCTATTAGTCTCAAAAAGGAAACAACCCAAACATCCATTAACAAGAGACCAGATAGGGCGCCTTGGTGGCTCAGTTGGTTAAGCGACTGCCTTCGGCTCAGGTCATGATCCTGGAGTCCCTGGATCAAGTTCCGCATCGGGCTCCCTGCTCGGCAGGGAGTCTGCTTCTCCCTCTGACCCTCCCGACCCTCCCCCCTCTCATGTGCTCTCTCTCTCAGTCTCGTTCTCTCAAATAAATAAATAAAATCTTTAAAAAAAAAAGAGACCAGATAAATAGTTTACATATTCTTTCAATGGAATACTACTCCGAAATAAAGGGCAGAAACAACTGATACATGCAACAATAATGAACCTTAAAAACATTATCTTGAGTTTAAAAAGCCAGGATAAAAAATAGTACATATGATTCCATTTATATGAATTTCTAGAAGTGGCATAACTAATTTATGGGGAAAGAAATCAGAACAGCAGTTGACTGGAGGGGTCATTGGTGGACTGGGAAGAGTAATAATGAATATTTCTAGAATGATGCAAATGTTTTATAAATGAATATAGTTGTGTATTTTACAGGTATAAGCAATTGCCAGAATTCACTGGATTCTAACCTTAAGATGTGTGCATTTCACAGTATATACTTTATAATTCAATAAAACAATAAAGTACTATATACATATATACATACATACATATATATATATATACATATTTAAGTTATCCAGAAAAACTTCAAAATGAAATACCTAGAATAATAACCACCAAACTTAATGGACATTTGTTTGAACATTAATAACATTTTTCAGAAGTTCTACAGATGTTCTTAAATGTGCCATGTACCCTTTCCCCCCAAAAGGAATATTATATTGAAATACGTTGGTATTTCTCTTGCTTTTTAAATATTTTTAGCAAATATATAAATCTATAATTCTATAAATCTGTTCCTAAGTAATTAATTGCATAGATTTGCATGTTGTAACTGTCTAAAACCATGTCACACTATATCATACTATAGGCATGATTCTGCTATTTGCTTTAAGTTTCTTTTGATGAGCGGTACTTAATTTTAATGGAGTCAACTGCATCAATATTTTCCTTTACAGTTTATAGTTTACTTTGGTTGTATCTTGTTTAAAACTTTCAACTCTACTCTAAATGTATGAAAATATTTTGAATATTTTTTTCTTTTCTTTCCTTTTTTTTTTTTAAGATTTGCTTTTCAGATTTAAGTGCTCTGACCATCTGGAATTGATTTTTATATCTGGTATATGATAAGCATCTGATTTCATTCATTTGCTTTTGGATGACCACACCAATTATTAAAAAGGTCACCTATTTTTCCTTCGAACTACAGTACTCTGTCACATATCAAGTCTCCATATAAGTGCGGTTCTGTTTCTGGAGTTCTATTCTGTTGTACTCTTCCACTTTTCTTTTTTTTTTTTTTTTAAAGATTTTATTTATTTATTTGACACAGAGAGAGAGACAGTGAGAGAGGGAACACAAGCAGGGAGAGTGGGAGGGGGAGAAGCAGGCTTCCCTGCTGAGCAAGGAGCCCAATGCGGGGCTCGATCCCAGGACCCCGGGATCATGACCTGAGCCGAAGGCAGATGCTTAACCGACTGAGCCACCCAGGCGCCCCCTCTTCCACTTTTCTATCCTTCTGCCACTCTCATATAGACCTAATTTCTAGAACTTTATAATAAGCATTCATAACTAACTGGAAAAGCTCCACCTTCCCCTGTCATGCTTTGTTCCTGTCCTTTGTTTCTTACCTTAATTATCCTTTTTAACTATCCTATTTACATTTTAGAATAGCTTATCAAGTTCCATTAATTTGAATTTTGATTAAAATTGTATTAACTAGGGGCGCCTGGGTGGCTCAGTCGTTAAGCGTCTGCCTTCGGCTCAGGTCATGATTCCAGGGTCCTGGGATCGAGCCCTGCATCGGGCTCCCTGCTCGGCGGGAAGCCTGTTTCTCCCTCTCCCACTCCCCCTGCTTGTATTCCCTCTCTCTCTGTCTCTCTCTCTGTCAAATGAATAAATTTAAAAAGAAAAAAAATCTTAAAAAAAATAAAAATAATAAAATTGTATTAACTATACAGATCAAATTGCTAACATTCATATCTTTACCATACTGAATTTTCCTGTTCATGGTAAATACTTATGTTTGTTTATGTCTGGTTTAGTGCAGAAATTAAGATTTTATCATTCTCTCAATAAGTTTGTCCAGGTTCTCCCAGACCTATTCATAGATATCTTATATTTTGCTGTAATATAAATGACATTTTTTATATTAGCTTTTATACTTTTTATTTGCTGGTATATAAATATACAATTAATTTCTCTAAATTATTGTAACATACACTTATTAATTTGAATAATATTTGTAGTCACTCTGGATTCTTTATGTAGTGAAACATATCATCTGGGAATAATTGAATGATGTGAGTCTTTTCCATTACATTTATCTCTTTTTCTTGTCTTACAGCACTAGCTAAGGATTCTAATTTAGTGTTAAATAGAGGTAGTGATCTAGAGAATATTGTGTCCTTCTTGATTTCACAGGGAATTGTTCTACCATTACTAAATGTTTTCCTTTTATCAAGTTAATATAGTATCCATCAATTCCTGGGTGGCTAAGGTAATTTATCAATAATGTGTTGTCAATTTTCTCAAGTGTTTTTTATTTCATTTTTTGGAAAGATGATAAGAGCTTTTCAACTTTAATTTGCTAATATGGAAAAATATCATTGATGGCATTTCTAATTTAAAATAAACTTTGGAGCACCTGGGTAACTCATTAGGTTAAGCATCCAACTCTTGGTTTCGGTTCAGGTCTTGATCTCAGGGTTGTGAGATTGAGCCCCACTGGCAGGCTCCATGTTCAGTGTGGAGTCAGCTCTAGTTTCTCCCTCCCTCACCCTCACCCTCTGCTCTTCCCTTACTCTGTCTCTCTCTTTCAAATTATTAAATAAATAAAATCTTTTAAAAAATAAATAAAATTAACATTGCATTTTGTTTTTCTGGCATAAACCCATATTAATTATAAATTCTTTTGAACTCTGGCATCAAACTTATTTCTGGTGCCAACGTTCCTAATGTGTGTTTGGTTATATTCTCTCCTTTTTTGTTCTCTGAGTGGGTTTGTGTTAGATTGAAATCACGTGTTTGAATGTTGCATGTAACTACCTTATAAATATTTGAGTCTGGAATTTTTATATTTAAAATATTTTAAACCATTTATTCAATTTATTTGATGGCTGTAAGACCATTAAATTATTTTATTTATCTTTCAGTCAGTTTTTTAATTGACATTTTGTGGTTCTTTGTCCAAGATGATAGTTTGAATCTCAGAAATCTAGGCAAAGAGACAGACGGTGTCTATGATGCTTACTTTTATGAATCTACTTGATTAGGCTATGGTAGCCAATTACTCAATCAAATACCGATCTAGTTATCACTGTGGAGCTATTTGTAGATGTGGTTAAATTAAATTCTTTTTAAGTAAACAAGATCATTCTTGATTTCCGTGGACCCCACCCAATCAGTTGAAAGGTTATAAGAACAAAATTTAGGTATCCCTGAGAAAGAAAAGAAATTGCATCCTCAGCTCCTGCTTGAGATTCCAAGCCTTCTGGACTGTTCTACTAACTTTGGACTTGCCAGCCCCTACTATCACATACAACCATCGCTTGAACTCTCTTTATGCCTACCGATTTTGTTTCTCTGGAGAACCCCGACTGGGACTGTCTTAGTTAAGATCTCATTCTCTAGGCTCTTTTATCCTCTCACTTCCCTCATTCAGAAGCTGCTCTAGGTCATAACTTCAGATTGTATGAAGCAGCAGACTTTTTTTCAGCTTTCCTGCAAACTTTGTCTTCTGATTCAGTCACCTTTCTCTTGGGAAGCACTCTTCCTCCTCAGTAGATTAGGGGAGCTAAAATCTTGGTCCCCACTGCCCTTTATAGAACCCATTAGATTGGTACCTCTAGCTCTAATTACAACTTCAGGTTTCAAATCCTCAAGATGTTTATCTTGAATTTGAGGCTGGATATATCTTTCCTGTTTGGAGTAGAGTCTGTGCATCAAAGTGTGCTACACTATCTTCCTGAATTTACTTCTTTTACCCACAGTTATGTGTCTATACATTTAGGGGAAATTTATTATTTTTGACTATTTTCAGAAATATAACCCTAAATGAGTAGGCTCTTCAGATTTTCTGTTATAAATATTTAAAATGAAATAACAGTTTGAGGTGAAAGTTTATAGTAATGTGCCATTGGAAGAACGAATTTTAGGAAATCGTTGAGTAAGAGCAGATAAACCTTGCACCGTATTCTTTCTGTGTTTTAGCCTTCTACTTATTTATAACTTCTTATATACAGAGCATAATAGCATAGGATGCCAACAGTGGAAACCAAACATTTAACTGAGGATATAAAATGCTTTGAGAATCCTCAGGGTTAACCCTGAATTTTTCTGTAAACCTGGGTTCCACACTTGAAGAGAAGGAAAATGATAAATATATCCAGGAGCATGACAGTTTCTGTTGGACCTTTCATTATCAGTTTGTTTCAAAGCATTCTTTTTAAATGTTACTGTGGGTTATGACAGAGGATGAAAGAGACACATTTGGTCCTGACACAGGAATTGAACGCTCTGCACGCAATTGACAGGAAGAATGGAACATAGTGATTGATTCCTAAATTGGGAGCAGCCACAAACAGCTACACACATGAGCACAAAGCCTGTGGTATGAGGATGGAGTGGGTCAGGTTTTCTGGCTCTGAAAATGATTTTCCAAAATACTATCCGTCTATGAGTTCAGGCTTGTGGTCAATACATATAGAAGACTAGATGGTAGACTGTCCACTCTAACTCACTAGTACGTGTTTGGCACTGGGACAAGAACTCAATTCTTGGCACTTGGTTTCCACTGAAGCCTTAAAAACAATGTTATCTCTAATGTATATGGAACCGTATATTCCTAGAGGCATTCACGTGAATAATATGGAAAAGCACCATCTGAATGGTATCAAAGTGTCAAAATTGGGCATCACCTTTGGGAAAATAGCCATGATTTATGATCTTAGGAAACTGGTCTGTGTTTGTTTGTTTGTTGCTTGGATTTCTTAAAAAGATTAAGAATTCAGATATGTCTACTAAGTGTCAATTTCTTTTTTTTTTTTTTTTTTAAGATTTTATTTATTTGACAGAGACAGACACAGCGAGAGAGGGAACACAAGCAGGGGGAGTGGGAGAGGGAGAAGCAGACTCCCCGTGGAGCAGGGAGCCCGATGTGGGGCTCAATCCCAGGACCCCGGGATTATGACCTGAGCCGAAGGCAGACGCTTAATGACTGAGCCACCCAGGTGCCCCCTAAGTGTCAATTTCTAATGATTTGTTCAAACTGAAACTTTTCAAATACACTTGCTGTTCTCAAATTTTAATGTATGGGGCCTTTTGACTTTACTCATTTTAAATCTGTTTATAATCCAAGAGCAGCAGTCTTTACAAAATAAAATGCACTGAAAATGTGAGACTTATGAAAAGTATTATTTCTATGTTATTTTCAATTAATAAAAAATTTTAAATACATATTACTTATATCATCGCTAACTACCTTTCAGTGCACAGCAAGATTATTTTATAAGTCAGAGTGCATACAAGGTGATTTTCTTGACCAGTGAAGAAATTTACCTCTCAATTAAAACATTAGTCATAAGCTTTGGGGGAAAAATTCAATAGCATAAAAGTTAAGTATGTAACAATGAAATCACTATATTTAAAACTACCAGGGGTGATGAAATATGGAAACAAGTTGTTTCCTATCAGAGTTAATGTACTCAAAGTGGAATGTATAAAATTTCCCACTTTTAAGGTTTAATATCCATGAGCTCCTTTCTGATAATATGCCCCTGACCTTGAATAATCTGGTTTATATGATTTTGGTAGTATCATTTTATTATTTTATAGATTGAAATCATATAGAAACAGAAGGGAAATATACAAGTTTATTTTAAATATATTGCATCAGAGTATGGAAAACGTGCACAGCTCTTACAAAAGCCTGAGGTTCCACTTTTCAAGGTGACTCTAATCTACACTTCCATAGAAAATGAGAATCTATACCGTCATAATGCGTTTCTATGGTAACCATTTTATGCTGAAAATAAACTAATAAATCTCATAAGATTGCCCTTCATGGGCTTTGGACAAATAACTGTGTCTTTCTATTTATCAATTCTGAAAGTTCTTCAATATCTGTTATTCTGTTCTTTGCTCACTCAGAACAGCTACAGGGATCAAAATTGTCTGACGTTCCATTTACCAGGAAGTAACATGTAGCTAATCAGACATGTTAGGTAAGTAAATGATCCAACCGGGAAAGAGCAGTTGTAGTTCTGGGCATACCAGTGCTAGGAACCAAGGTTTCTGTGGCAGATGGAGATAAGGGATGGGATAAGGCAGGGATGCTAGAAATTCTAAGAGAAAGAATTCTTAGTCGCTAATGACCCATAATTGCCATAGCTATGTTTCATATTACTTTGCTGATTAACAAGTACAAGTAAATAAATTTATGCGAAAAATATATAAGGCACTTCCAGGTTTTATCAATTTTCCAAAAGCTTGGTGCCAAGGTGCTATAGGGCAAAAATCCAGAGGTCACTTCCTTGAACATTGTCCTGCATTTCTCCACCTCTCAGTGCCTCAATCATCCAATGCAAAATGAGGACAATAATCTTTCTCCTACTACCTTGATGAGACTATTTTGAAAATAAAATAAGGGATTGAGACAGAGTCCTCCACTACCCAATATACTCTCCGGTAACCACGTCTGAAGTGCCTAGTACTTTCAGGGGACCTGAGTAGTTTTCCCTTTTTCTCCGGTCTGAAGACGTGTGTACACGTCACAATAATTGTGCACTATAATTCCTAGAATTGGGGAAAGGCATCAAAGCAAAAGACCTGTAATATTTAAAATTAATTGCTTCTGGTGTTGAAGTTATCTCCAATATAAGAAACTGAAAGCCAGGGCGCCTGGGTGGCTCAGTTGGTTGAGCGACTGCCTTCGGCTCAGGTCATGATCCTGGAATCCTGGGATCGAGTCCCGCATCGGGCTCCCTGCTCGGCGGGGAGTCCGCTTCTCCCTCTGACCCTCCCCCCTCTCATGTGTGCTCTCTCTCTCTCTCTCTCAAATAAATGAATAAAATCTTTAAAACAAAAAAAAAGAAAAGAAACTGAAAGCCAGTCTTGGCACATCTAGACATGTAATTAATGTCTCGTTACATTGTGGGAGGCATTTCAGGGAGATAGCAACTCAGTCTTCTCCTCTGTAAAAGAAATGTCCCTCACACGCCCAGATTCCCTTTTTTAGTTTGTTTTATAATCTGGCTCTCAAATTCTTTAATGCTCTTCTCATTCAGGGGTAGAGACTATGGTATTTGGATCAGAAGGCATGCACTGAATCCTCTGAGGGTCGGTACTAAAAGGTGATGTGTCACCAAAACGGTCATAGGTGGAGTCCTGGGTTGCCATGGAGAATATCTGACTATCCTATAGCCACCTTGTGAGGAACCCAAGCCACACAGAGATGTGATGTGTAAGTTCTCCTGTCAGCTTCCTCAGCTGAGCACAGCCTCCAGATCTTCCCAGGCCAGCCTCCAAACATGTGAGCAAAAGAGCCTTTGCATCATTTTAGTGCCCAGTTATTGAGTGACTTCCAGCCTTTGACTCTGCCCAGCTGAGGTCCCAAGTCTTGAAGAAGACAGAAAACTATTCCCCTCTACCATAACCTATAGATTCTGTGAGAATAATAAAATGGTCGCTTTTAGCTGTTGTCGTAGGGTAATTGTTACCTAGCAGAAGTAACTGCTACAGAAATTTTGTTCCAGAGGTGAAATGGTGAGATCTCCAGACTAAGTCGATACCTTAATAGGATGAGATTGTGGGCTGTGTATGTGTGTACAGGGGTGGACTATATTGCATGTAAGAGGAATGAAAATAATTTGTGATCAGAAGACTCAATGTAGCAATTTCAAAACATGGCCCCAAAACTCACTGATGCTCTTCCCATTGAGAATTGGAATATATGTCCATTCCCATTAATCAAGGCAGACTATGACTAATAAAGCACACTATTAAGTTCTGGGTAATTTGTTATGCAGCCCTTTGACCTGGAATTTTCTTTGTCCTTTAAAAATCTATACACATCTCCTGAGGAATATTTTATATAGCATAAAATGCACATATTTTCAGAGCACAGTTTGATGAGTTTTGACAATTGTATACACCTGTATAACCACCCCAAGGAACCAAGTGGTCCTTTCCAATTTTTATTTTTCTTCTAACCCCTATCCATCCATGCAACTGCTGCTCTGAGTTCTATTAGCATAGATTGGTTTATTTGCCAGAGATACTCTTGAATTCCAAATCCACATTTGATAGAAACGCTTGCAACTAAGTGCAGCATGTGACTAGTTCCTGCCAAAGAAATTAGTATACATGTGTGTCTTCTCTACCTCTCTTCCAGTTGGCTAGCTGAATGCCAACTAGTCCAGGGCACAAGATGGCAAGAGGTCAGGACCATGAATCCCCATATAGGTGCGGCCTACTGAATTTCACATTGGGCCACTGCCTGAGTAAGAATGGAACTTATTATGCCCATTTATCGTATTTTATCCATTATGGCATATACCTTTTTCTCAACCAATGCACCATATATAATAGGCTCTTAGAATTTAGCATCTTACTATTTAAAGATACATAAATATCAGTAACCCTGCCTCATAAACTACTGAGAAAACAAAAATCATCTTGTTGAGCATGGAGCTTGAACAAGGAGAGTCAGTTAGCTGGATGAGGGATGGCTGATGGATTTGTATAAACTATAGAAAAGACCTGGTCCATTGGACTCACAATACTCAAGGTCCATGGACTGAGGAAATCTCCCGCTGTCAGGGATCTGCATCATCATCGGCCTCTGTGGTTATCTTTTATATGTTCTTTTGGTTGTCCAGTTCCAATTTGTGTTAGTATATTCTTTATTTAGACTTCTCAATATATTCAACTGAGTTTTACTCAAGTCTTGGTGGACCTGGCTTGTTGATATTTATATATGTTTATATCTGTGGCTCTAATTTGTTGATCTAAAAGTTTTAACTTTAAGAAAGTGATCTCATTTTCCTCTTTATGTTTCCAAGAACTTGTCATCATTGCCATTCAAAAGATAATCTTTGGGAAAAATGATTAAAAACATCAACCTTTTTTTTCTTTAACATAATTGATGGCTAATCAATCATATACATCAGAATATAATTGATGGTGAATACTAATAACAGCAGAGAAGATCTTTCTTAAGATCTTTAACACCTACTGTTAAATCACTACTGGGTCATCTGTGGCTCAATCTGAGTCTTAATACTAATGTGTTTGCATTAGCTTGTAACATATATCCACATTTATCAGATAAATAGAGCATGGTAAATTTTCTGCATTGTTCTAATTTTCAGTTTAATTTATTAATGCACGAAGAGTTCCAAACCCTACTCTAAATTACTCCTTAAGTCAAATAATATTCCCTCAAAAAATTAGAAGCTTGATTTTTAACTTTAAAAGGAAAGGTCAATAAGAAAAACAAACAACACTTGGTCTCCAGGCCAATATATAAGAATTTAGGAACAATAACTTCATTTGAATTTCTTTATCCATGTAAGTTTAAAACATTGTTTGGTAACTTTATGTTTTTCCTTTCACCCACAGACATGTTTTGCTTCATATAAACTAATGGGATTTAAGAATGAGGTTTGGATTTAATTTACAAGGAGATAATCCTTAATGACAAAAGGAATCTCTAAACTTTAGGGCCAGTAAGAACTATATTTTTTTAGACCTTGATATCATGAATTATTAATATCACTGACAGCATGCTATCCAAAAAGGACCTGTGCTTCCCTTTCCATTGCATAAAATTGTCGCTGTACATCTTTAACTGGATGATCCAATAGCCCCACAAAAACAACACGTCCAAAACTTAATCTGGAAATGCTAAAGTTCAAAATAACACAATATTGTAGTTGTACAAGCTCTAGGGTTAATTGTATAAATTATTATGAGGATTAAATTAAATAATATACGGGAAATGCCAAAAATAATTATGACGATGATTCCTCCCTCTTTTTCCCTCACCAACAATTTATTTTGAAAATGTTAAATCTACAGAATGGATACAAGAAGTATACAATGAACTCCATATAGTTATTGTCTAGATTCATTAATTGTTAATATTTTGCCATATCTGTGCTATCACACATATATACACACCCACCTTGTTTGCTGAAACATTTAAAAAGTACATACAGACACCATGACATTTCACCTAAACATTTAATAAGTATGACCTAAGAAAAGCATATAAACACATTCTCCAGTATAAACACAATACAATTTATCATATTCAGAAAATGTAATATGAATATGGAACTATTCTCTAATACATAACCAAATCTACCAATTTTCCTAATAATTTGCATTAATAGGTTTTAAAAAACAATCCAAGATGCAATCAAAGATCACCTCTTGCATTCAGTTTTCATGACCTCCTAGCTGCTTTTATCTAGAACAATACTCCATTTATTTGGTGTTCATAATAATATCATAAATGGTTTTAGTTATTTCAACGAATGCACTATCCATTTATATGATTATTTCTCCTGGTTAAACTCACGCTGCCCTCTCTTTGGCAATGGCTGGATAGAATATACATAAGTGATGTATGTTATCTGGTGCCTGCATTACAGGATACTAGTTTTTTCTTCTAGGTAGGGTTTTTATTTCTTTTGCCAGGTTCATGAAGGTCTCACTATCCTGGGCGAAGGCTCTGGTCTTTTCTGGTCTCCCTAATGACCTAACAGCATGGCAGTTCTAGCCCTAATCTTGAGTTTAGCTCTTTAGGAGTTCTGCCCCCAACAGGTATGCCACACTTGGCTTCCATTTTGGTTGGTCCTGCAGTCCCACCCTGTCCCTCTAGCTGCTAGAGTCAATTGAAAATGACTGCTAATCTTTTGGGTCCCAGGGCTAATGTGATGGGGGTAAATCCAGAAGGAGGGTGGGGGTGATTCAGGCTCTTTCCCTGGTGTCCTCAGGACTCTGATCCCTACTCCCAGACTTGGTTATGGAGCTCTTTCAGTCCTGGCTACCTTTTGCAGAAAGCAAATGTCTTGGGGCTAGACCCTAATCAATTTCAAATTTTGGAGTTCTTATCTTACTCTTGATACTAAACCAGGAATTCTTCATTGTTTTATTAAATATTTCATGCTACTAAGATGTCTGTTTGTTTTTTTTTCCACCTTTTAAAATATCTTTGGAGGGAAATTTGATTCAAATCACTTAGGCCACCAATATTAAAAAAAGAAATATTACTGACTTTTCAGTCCTTTATTTTCAACTTTATATATATTTTTTCAGTTTATCATTTATAAACTACATATTGCTGATTTTTTTTTTTGTCTTTAGTGCCTTCTGTTATTCTCAATTCTCTCCTATTTGAATTTTATGGTACTAATCTCTAATGTATAAGAATATATAATTAAGCATTTTAGCCTCTAGGATGAATGATAAATGATACCTATATATTCTCTCTAAATATTACAACTTTATGACATAATTAATTTCTTCTGTTTTCCAATCACCAAAGTTGATTACCGTACTCCACTTTAGTTTGAGACACCAATTCAGTGGGTCACAACCATTAAAAAAGAAACAGAATAAAAAAATTTTAGCATGCAGAACACATTGAAAATTCCTTAAAATCTGATCATTTATATACATATACACATATACACACTCATATCTGCTATATAAACACTGAATATAGGAAAAATATGCAAAATATGTATGTATATATATCATGGGTCACAGTTTTTAAAAAGTTGAAAAGTCAATAGTTCAGTGTTCTGCTTCCGTACTTTATTACCTTTTTATGTCTCTTGATTTTGAAGAAAATAAGAGAACTAAATTATTCCCTTTACATTTCTTTCTTATATATAATTGTGCCTTGCTTATTAAATTTTCTTTTTTCTTGGAGCACCTGGGTGGCTCTGTCAGTTAACTGGTGTCCAACTCTTGGTTTCAGTTCAGGTCATGATCTCATGGGTCATGGGATCAAGCCACAGGTTGGGCTCTGCGCTCAGCGGGTGGTCTGCTTGAAGATTCCAGAGTTCCACACAGCTTTTGACATCAGTTTTCCGGAGTCATATATTTCCCTACCATTTTGTTTTTATTCTCATGAGATTGTTTTTATGGAAAGGAGTGACAGCCCATGTTTGTTCACTATCTTGTCATACTGGCCAACATCACACATTTTAAAATCAATATAAACTCCTGGAAAGAGCATATAGACTTGTCCTTTCAGCTTTCTCAATGCTTAATGAATTCTCAACTTGGTGAAGTTTGGCTTTCTTCTTTTTTTTTTTTTTATTAAGATTTTTATTTATTTATTCATGAGAGACAGAGACAGAGAGAGGCAGAGGGAGAAGCAGGCTCCCAAGGAGCAGAGAGCCCGATGCAGGACTCGATCCCAGGACCCTGGGATCATGACCTGAGCTGAAGGCAGACGCTCAACCATCTGAGCCACCCAGGCGCCCAGTTAGGTTTTCTTCTTATTAACATTAAATTGTTCTTAATTTCATCACTGACCTCCATGTTTCTAAACCTAGCACCTTTCATCTTTTTAAACCTCAACTGATAGCTCATATTAGCTTATGGGCCTGTCAACCATTTAATTGTCAAATTTCACTCCTGGCTCAAATTCTGAAACTCCATTTACTTTAGGGCCATATTTTATATCCCTTAAACCTTGGTATCTCTCCCCTCTAATGTCTATTCTTCCTTAGCCTTTTATGTTGTTACTGGAACTACACATGGCTTATACATAAAAGGTAGGTAATGGATATTAAATCTATCTCTAACTTAGAGGAGAGATTCTGTTAAGTTCCATACCATGTCCATTTACTTACTTCATCTTCTTACTGGAATATCCCATTCAACATGTCCAATTTTAATGTCATCATGGATTCCCTAAACCTGATGCCATCCCTGTGTATTATTTCTTGCAAAATGATAAGTTCATCAATTTAGTGTCCTAAGACTTAAAATGCAGAGTCCTCCTAGTTTCCCATTGTATTTTATACTCTTCCCTAATTCTTCCAACCCATCATCACCCTTCTACGATTCTGTCTTCTTAATGCTTCTGAAGTCTGTATCTCTTTCTCCATTCTTAAAATCTATTTCCTACATCTGGTGTGCATTAACTTTTGCTTGACCTATTGCAATAGTCTCTTCTGGACTAATTTTTCTGGGAGTTCAACCCTCTCTAATGTATCTTCAAACCTGACAATATAATCCTGACAATTATATGTAAAACATGGCTAATAGCTCCATATAATTACTTGCCATATATACAGGTCACTTAAAAACCTGGCTTCTATCTGCACAGCCCACCCCACCCAATCACCCCTTTTCTTTATACTCCAGCATTACCAACATTTGTATGCCCCATGTCCTGCCATGGAGCTGTAGAACCTCCATGTTTTTCACAAGGCATTCCCCAACACTCTGGGATATCCTCACTTTGCTCTCCCTTGCCTACTTTTCCTTCTTCAGATTTCAGCTCAAATAGTTATATTTCATGTTAAATCTTCCTTGAATCCCAGAGAAGCAGAGATGCCTCTGCAGTGGTACTCCTCTGCATTTTATATCTGTAATAAGGTAGATTGGAATAGTCTCCCTGTTTTCTTATTAATGCATCAGCTCTTTTAGGAGAAGTTTAATAATATAAACTACTGCATGTGGTTTTGAAATTAAATTCCTGAAGAACAGATTTGAAATTCAATTCCTGGAAAACAGTAAGCACAACGTAAGTTTTAGCTATAAATATTGCTATCTAGCCATAGTGATTAATTCACAGATTTGCTATTCTTAAAAAGTGACACAGCTAAAAAACATACTATAGGTCCTCAATAAACACACATTGAACATAGGAACACATTTGGAAATATGTTGCATTCCTGTATCACGACATCAAGGTTATGAAATTTTAGTGGCAGTGAAAGAAGTATGTTTCCAATTCTTTGTCAAATAAATCAGTAGCTTTCACAGATATTGCTAGATCAAATATAGTAAGATATGCCAGAGATTACAGGTGTCTAAACTGCAGGAAAAATGGACCTTGGATCTGAGATGAGATCAATGTACATATTGGCTTTGTACTCCAACTCACCCCAAAGGCAGGGTTTAGCCCTTCTTGTTAAGCCTACACTGCAGGTGGACTGTTTTTGTACTCAAAGCCTTAGCTATTTCAAAGCCTGTGGGAATATAGGAGATGGTCTCAGGAGGTGGTCTAACCTCTTGAGTAAGTCTTGAATTATATATATATATATATATATATATATATATATATATATATATATGTATATATATATAATAGTAATATATATAGTAATTTTCGTATAGTAATATATACATATAGTCATTTTTGCTAAGATTATTTTCTGCACTTCACTCTATGAAGTTATGACTTTGAAATGGTTATTACCATGACATGAGGATCAGAATGGGTGGCTTTACAAAGAAGTTGTACATATATTCAGGTCACTGCTGTGTACTTTCTGTAATTACTAGAGGGGAAATCCACCAGAACCAATGTCATCATTTCTCACACATAGCTGGGAATATGCGTGGGTGTGCACAGATGCACACCAACACACAATTATACACAAGCCCACCAATGATATAGATGGAACACATACAGAACTTCTGTCCTTCAAAATTAAATCTGTTGAAAAACTTCCAGTGGACAGTCTAAAACTCCACCTTTGAGCAGCCATGAAAAATTGATGAGTGGGAAAGTTTAGCTGTGAATTTGATGAAGTCACCCTTTGATTGTGTGTCAGGTGTTTTTGTTTGTTTTTTGTTTTGCTTTGTTTTGTTTTTGTTTTTGCTTTTTAGTATTTACTGAAGTTTTATATCATCCCTAAATACTTGCAATTCCTGGAGCAGACTGTTGCTGGAAGGGCCTATAAGAACTGAACAGTTTTCTTTCACAATGCCAGAAAATCTTCTGGTTCAAACATTTAATCCAACAACTGTACACCACTGACTAGTCCACTCAGTTGCATCCGCCCCTAAAAAAATCATTTTTTTTTTTTTTAAGAGCGAGCACTGGGGGAGGGAGGAAGGGGCAGAGAGAGAATCTTCACGCCCTGTACAGAGCCCGACGGGGACCTGATCTTAGCACCCTGAAATCATGACCTGAGCAGAAATCAAGATTCGGATGCTTAACCGACTGAGCCACCGAGGCGCCCAAATACGGTTCTTCTTTATAGATAAAACACATGTCAAACACCCAGTCTGCTATCTACTGATTGCTAGGATTGGGATAACTGCCTGATTATTTCAAAGGACCATTAAAACGTTTCTTTTCATATTAATAGCAGATTGAAACACCAAATTTGTCCCAGCACTACTCATATTTAATTTCTCCATCTTTCTATGGCTCATCTTGCTAATCTTTTTTAGGAAGCTAAGTATATTACAAGTCTTTCCCTTATACCATCTTATGTAAATTTTATAAGACCTTGCTTGTTAAGTAAAGCAGATATAGTTTCCCCTATAGGGCTCGAAAGGGCAGATGTTCATGATAAACAACAAATTGGTGAAACTTGTCAGAAATCCAGTAAAGACAGGAAGGTATTTTTACTAAAACTCTACACTTTTATCTACAATTAAGTGAATTTATATCTACTCTCCACTTTTAGAATAATAGATTTGGAGATATTTAAAAAAACTTACATTTTATTCTTGGTTGTTTTTGTATCTCAGATTCATGGTGATTCTGGAAAGCCGTTTTTATCTCCATTATTTTGTTTGTCTGTTTTTTTAAATTTATCTTAGTCACAAGCTGGATTTATTTATTTATTTAGTCTCTTATTTTCTGAGGTCCTTGACTGTTGGCAAACTTTTTGTTTGTTTGTTTGTTTTTTTAATTTTCTTGGCAATGTATCTCCAGCATAACTATTTCTGGGCATCAGAGGGGTAGAAGAAATAAGAACTAAGGATTCCCAAGATAATATGTTTCAAATTCATTTCATTCTGCTTTATTTATTTATCTACTTTTTTTTTTTTCCTGAACACTAACTTGGAAAAGCAATAGATATTGTTGGTCTGGAATTAATACTATTCACTTCTCTGTTCAATTTCCTAAAATAAGCTCTCAGCAGATATTTATTAAAGTGGTATAAAATACACTTGTAGCTTAGATTTTTCTTAGAATTACCTCCCAGGAAGACAGAAAATGGCAAACCAGAAATAAGACTCCAGAATTTGTAGATTTTTTATAGTGCATTAGCATCCAGTTTTTATTGTTATTATCTGGTGTTTATTCCCATAGTTCTGATATAACAAAGATGTATGATATGTTAGTACACTAACATACTAAAAATTGATTCCTGAAAAGTATATGTGTATATATATATATATATATATATATATATATATATATATCTCCTTGGATAGATAGCTAAAGTCAGCAAAATTTTAACAGCTTACAAGGGTTTGAATATGATGCCTGCAGAGCATGAACTATAGTTTATCCATTTTCTCTCAAGTCCCTAGACTCAATAAAGTGATGGTTTAAAAAATCAATAATCACCTTGGAAAACAACAAGAGGAATCCTTGAGGATAAGAAAACTTTAGAAAATCCTAAGAGGCAGAAAGCAAGCAGGGCCAGAAGCAAATAAGGAAACCTCAGCTCAAACGTACATAAGAAAATATTGCTGCAAAATAGTATAGGAAAAAGAGATTTACCACTCCTGACAGATGGATCCCAGTTACAAAGTAATTGATGTGTAATGTTTAGGGTGATTAATGGAGGCTTCATAGAAGGTAAATTTATACCCTTGAGCATCTCTCAACACACACTGATATGGTCTTGTGCCACTAGGCAATGGCAGTGGTGTGTACCTCCCAATGTGAGCAGTGGATCCTGGTAAGAGGGCAGTGTACTTAATGACTGATGAGTGCAAATAAGAAATGGGAGCATTCATATCCAAAAGATAAGCAGGTGAAATAACTTGCCAACTATCACGTTCTTCCTACCAATCTCCTTATGAAGACGAAGTACCAAACGATGAACAGCCCTACACGTATACCTCTTCCTCACAACTATCCTCTGGGCAAGGAGATTCACTATTTGGTGAGACAGGGAGCTTCATCTATCAAGATGAGCATACAACCCATAAATTGCCAAACATTTAATGAAAATTTACACCAAGCAAGGTAAGAGACTCAATAAATGTAAGAATATCATAAGGAAATGTGAGGAAACATAGTAAGAAGTGAAAATATAGCACACCTTAACATTTCATTAATTTCATAGTCTCAGGAAAATGTGAAAGGACAGTGGGTTCATACATAAGAATCAACTAGTGATCAAAAATTGGAATTATGAAAATTGAAAAGCAGAAAAAAAACCTCAGAAGGACACGTTAGAAACAAACAGGGAGACACAAAATATAGCATAACAGGATAAGTAAAATAAAAATTGTGGAAGAGAGTGAAGGACTGACCTAGAAATTCCAAATGTATCTACCATGTTCCAGGAGAAAATAAAGAAAAGGGTAAGGAGAGAAAATATCCAACAAAATAAAGGATCGAACTAATGGAAAGACCTGAATTATCCAAAAGAGACTTTCTAGTACCAAGACTAATGAAACAAACACACACAGACACATCTATTAAACCCATTGTAATAAAATGTAAAACTACCAAAGAGAGATAGAAAATCATAAAAATTTCCAGACCGGGGGGAAAAAAATCTCTACAAATGAATCTCAGTTCTTACCTGCTATAGACTGCTTCCCCCTAAAGTCCACAAATTGAAATCTTAATCCCAAGTGATCATATTTGGAGGTTGGCTTTTGGGAAGTAATTACATTTAGAGAAGTCATCAAGGTCGGGCGCCCATGATGATATGGGTGTCCATAAGAATATGTAATGCAACTGCCTGACAATTAGTTTTTTGGGTTTTTTGTTTGTTTGTTTGTTATTATGCCTGGCATTAAGCTTTTAAGCAGAGGCATCCATTTCAAAGAAATCCTTTTCTCTCCAATAAACATACTGCCCATTACACAACTAGATACAGACCCAGGCTCCCCACACCCATGAAGTTATCCTTTTAGAAAGCCTACCTGACCTAAATAACTGACCTTTTGAGTGACCTGCTTTCTCCTTCCTGTGCTTTAATTCCCACTGTTATGTTTTAAATTCACGATTAGAGTGAACCCACAAAACCTGGGCACCCCACTCTTGACCCCAATAAAGGCAGAACCCCATGGCCATGCTGTCTCTCTCCCCACAACCTTGCTGTATGGCCTCAGGTGTCCCATGTATCCTCCAGGATTTGTGAGTAATGAACCTTATTTTTTCAAAGGTCCCTGGTGGTTGTTGCTTAGCTGTGCCTTGCAATGATAATAAGAATCACAAGGGCTGGAGCACCTGGGTGGCTCAGTCATTAAGCGTCTGCCTTTGGCTCAGGTCATGATCTCAGGATCCTGGGATCGAGCCCCGCATCGGGCTCCCTGCTCGGCGGGGAGCCTGCTTCTCCCTCTCCCGCTCCCCCTGCTTGTGTTCCCTCTCTCGCTGTGTGTCTCTCTCTCAAATAAATAAAATCTTTAAAAAACAAACAAAAAAAGAATCACAAGGGCTGGTCCAGCTACAACATTGGCTCCAGCTGGGGAAATGTCAGTGGGGGCTCAACACAAGTAGTACAGGCCCAGGTGAGTGCCCCCAAGAATTTCTAGCCAAAAGTGTCACTATCTACAGGCTGAAACCAACCCAAAACAGAAGAGGAGAGACCATGTTACGGAGCGATCTATCACAGCCACAAACTCGGGAGGTGACGAAGTGAGCCTTGATGCACTGCCATGGCCAACTGCTCTGACCTTGGGCATCTCAAGGGGCTGGACAAATTGAGAGCATAGCTCCTGGCTGAGTTTGCCAACACTGTTGCCCAAGAAACCGGGATAAACTCATCACAAGAGAAGCCAATAACTCAAGGCACAAGGGTTTGGAAAAGAGATAGAGAGAAATTTATTTCAGGTGCTGGCAGCTGGGGGAGATGGCAGGCTCAAACCTGCAAGATAGGCACCTAAAGTTTTATACGGAGAGGTTCAGGGGTGCATGCAAAGGAATAGGCAGGGAGCACGTGATCATGGGTGGAGGCAGTTGTATGTTCAGCTCTTGTCGGTGGGCAGGGAAGTGGATGTGTGGGGTATGGTTGTCCAGGCTTTCTGTTTCTATCAGGGCTTTTCTGGTCTGGCTATTGGAATGTCTAGTCATTGTCGAGGGCTCAAGAAACTGTGAAAAGAAATAACCGTTGGGATCTGTAGTTGGGTAAGAGGACTCGTTGACAACTGGAGGGCTCTCTCTCTCTTTCTCACCATCATGTGAGGAAACATTAACAAGGCAGTCATCTACAAGTCAAGAAGAGGGCTCTCACAAGAACCCAACCATTTAGGCACCCTGATCTCAGACATCTAAACTCCAGAACTGTGAGAAATAAGTTTCTGTTGTTTCCATCCCCCGTCTATGGTATTTTGTTAAGGCAGTCCAAGCTGATGAAGACAAACTCTCACCCACAATATTCTCAGCATGAAGTTAATAGAGCAACAGATTTAAATTTTTTAACAAGAATAGCTTTAAACCTATCTACAGTAAGTACGGACTTGAAAGACATTTCAGACATGGGAGGATTCTGAAATGCAACCTACACAGATTCTAGCTAAAAATGTGAATGGAAGTAGAGAGTGGTTATGGTTGCAGGATATCATGAGTGCAATTAATATCACTGAATCACAGAGTTAAAATGACAAGTTTTATGTTACATATTTTTTTTTAAGATTTTATTTATTTATTTGAGAGAGAGAGAATGAGAGACAGAGAGCATGAGAGGGAGGAGGGTCAGAGGGAGAAGCAGACTCCCTGCCGAGCAGGGAGCCTGAAGCGGGACTCGATCCCGGGACTCCAGGATCATGACCTGAGCCGAAGGCAGTTGCTTAACCAACTGAGCCACCCAGGCACCCTATGTTACATATTTTTTACCACAATAAGAAAAATGTTATTAGATGATTAATTCTAGCAAGACAAAATATGAACCCAGGAGGAACAAGAGAAATGAAAGAAGCAATGGTGAACAGTCAATAGGATAATTAAATATGCCGGTCTCAGAATATGTAGAGTGATAGAGCAAAAAATTACAGATTGAAGGAGATTTAATTACCATAACTCAAAACCATATCTAATAAAGATATAACAAACTCCCTACCTGCTAAAACATAGTAAACACACTTTTTTTTTTTTAAGCAGATGAAAGATAGAGGGGCACCTGGGTGGCTCAGTCAGTTAAGAGTCTGCCTTCAGCTCAGGTCATGATCCTGGAGTCCTGGGATCCATCCCCGCATCAGGGTCCCTGCTCAGCAGAGTCTGCTTCTCCCTCTGCCCCACTGTCTACTCATGCACTCTCTCTCTGTCTCTCGCTCTCTCTCAAATAAATAAACAAATAAATAAAATCTTTTTTAAAAAAAGAGAAAGATACAGGAACACCTGGGTGGTTCAGTCGGTTAAGCATCTACCTTTGGGTCAGGTCATAATCTCAGGGTCCTGGGATTGAGCCCTGCATCGGGCTCCCTGCTTGGCGTGGAGCTTCTCCCTCTCCCTCTGCTGTTCCCCCTGTTTGTGCTCTCTCTCTCTCTCTCTGTCAAATCAATAAATAAAATATTTGAATAAAAGGAAAGATAAAAAATGATCAGGTATTAAACCACTTCAAAGTTGATTTTACATTGCCCATGATCAATGGCTATTATGCAGTACACCTAAAGATCAATAATAATAAGTAGGTAAATATGTGTGTATGTATTATACCAATTTCTAAATAATTTTGGGTTTAAAGAAGAAATTCATTGGAAATTACAACTGTAAAAAAAATGTTTTATGCAGGCAAATACAATTTGTAGAAAATTTATGGCCCCCTGCTGTAAATTGACAAAATCGTCTCAAAATAGAAAACCTGAATAGACAAAAACTATAGGATGCATTAAAACAGTAATAAAAATTCTACCTCTTAAAAGTAAGCAGACACAGATGTTTCAAGAATAAATGATATCAAGCTCTCAAGGAACAAATAACTCCTACCTTGTAAAAACTGTTTAGAACACAGACAAAAGGTGGGAAGCTCTCCAAGTCATTTTGCAAGGCGTGTATAAAGACAACTTTACTGGTGTCTGGGGACTTCAACAGAGACCATGAAGCTGGAGAGCAAGTGTTGCCAGACTATCACTGCAGAACATGCTGAGATACTGTGAAAACTCGTGGAAGTTTTAGCTCATCGCCAAACTTGAAGCCTTCAAATTGCAGGCAAGTAGATTAATTAGATGCGCTCCCTAGTAAGAATTCTCTGGAGAGAGGTGATAGTGTACTGTGGAGCCCCAGCCCTTCCCTGGCAGTTGACCTTTGATGACCTTTGAGAAGCCTGATGTGAGCAGACTGCACATTGCAGCATTCAGGACCTGGAACCTGCTTCTGGAAATTAGTGGGAGAAGGACTCTTGAGTTTCTCCGTGGGTTGAATGGACCCAAGACTAAGTGCCAAGTCTTACCCAAACTGAAATTAATCCTCTTCAAGCAGGCCATCGAGAGAACTGAAGAACCTGAAAGTGGAAGAGGTTGGGTAGGAAGAATTAATGGAAAACAGGAGCTTTCAGGTCCTAAGAAGCCAGCCAGAAGAAGGCATCCCGTGTGGCATCCTGAATACTGTGCAACTCCAACAGCCAACAAAAGCATAGCACAAGAGAAAAAAGCAGAATTCAGCCATCTATCACACAGATGGTCCCCAAACCAGATGATAATGAGCAAAAAGAGTCATATCAGACTTTGTTCTTTTCCTCTAATCCTTGATACTTCCTAGGTCTGACTCTGGGAGGGAGGTGGGGCAAAAGAGAGGCCAACTGGAGGAAGTGGAGATAGAGAAAGGAGAGGAGCAGGAGAAACTGGTTACCTTTCCCTTCTCCCCTGCCTTGGTAGCCAATAATGGAGGGTAACTTTGATATAAGGCTGGACTACGCAAACAATAGGAGTATCTGCTCCTAAATAATAGTAACTTGGAAAGTTAGGGGCTCTGCACAACCATCACCCCTGAACCATTTTATAATTCTGTTCCCACTGAGTTAACTCCTTCAATACACCAGTAACACTGCAAACTGTGGTAGCCATATGAAATTAGGATAATACAATAAACGGAAAGAGTAAGAATATCTCCTAAATAAAATAATAATAAAGCAAATAGTAAAAGAGTGGCTCATAATAGCAAAGTAGGATGTATCCCCAGTAATAAAAAGATATTACAATAGCAAAGTGCATATACATATATATATATGCATTCTACTACATACATGCATTCTACATATATACATATAAGAATATAATTCTTTATATTAAAAAATCAAAGGGGAAAATACAATCCTAGTGCATGCCCAATAAGTCTTAGCTAAATTTAAATAGTCATATAAAAACTAAATCCAAAAAATATCATAGAAACTACGAAGTAAGGGGGCATCCTTAATAGAAAACATCTGGCACACTATTATTACCTAAAATCATTTTATCGATATAAGAAATAAGACACAGTTGAATTTACCACAATAACCATTCAGAATAGTATTGGAGTTTCCAGCCAATTGAATCAGAGAAGAAACTGATGTGGTTTTAAAGACTAAAAGAAGATACAAAACTGGCATGTTTATTTCAGGTGGTATAATTGTCTACCTAGGAAATCTGAGCAAATCAACAACAAGGAATCAGCAAGGGAGCTAGATAAAAATTAGATCATAGAAATCAAAACCATTTCTTAAACCTGCCAATCACAAAAGGGAACAGAAAAAAAAAATTACTTTTACCAGGTAATAAGACTATAAAGTACCTATGAGTTAGTACAAACACAAAAAACATACACAATTTTTATAACTTAACTGAAGGAATTTTTTTGAAAAACTGAATTAGTGAGGTAAGACTGTGGTCATGAAGGAGAAGATGGATAACAGCAATTACAATGCTCTCATTAATCAATTCCCAAATATTATTCATAGAACTTGACAAAATTGATGTTGTCACTGTTTTTACTTACCAGATGATTATGTGATTATGACAAAATCAAAGGAAGAGAGAGAGGAAAAAGAGAAAGAAATAACCTTATCACATCCCTGACTATTTGTTATATAAATTCAGTCACTGTGGTATTGTACAGAAATAGACAAGGAGATTAATTAACCAGAACACATAGTGCAGAAATAGACCTATATGTATAGGAATTTGTACAGGGGTAAAGGGTGTTTTAAACTGGTGAAGAAACAGTGGATTATTCTACAAATATTGCCAGGAAAGTTTGATATTCATATGAAAACAATAAAATTATATACTTACCCCTTTACTCAAATTCCAGATAGAATAAAAACATAAAAATAAATAGCAAAACTATAAATATATTTTAAAATATGATAAAATATGTTTATGACTTTTAGGGAAAAGGTCTTTGTTTATAAAACACATAAAACAAACATAAATTAAAGGAGTCATAAATTCCCCACACTAAAAATTTTAAACTTCTATAAGACAGAAGACAAATTAGCTAGAGTAAAGGTAAGCAGTGTACTAGGAAAACACATTAATAATAAAATTAATTTCAACCTTATTCTCTGACATACAAAAAGGCATCCCCAAATCAAGAAAATGCAAGCAAGCCAATAGAAAGATGAATAATTTTTATGAACAGGCAATTTACTGAAAAGGATGTAAATATGGCCATAAAACCAAGAAAAACAGACTGCAGTATCTAGATAAATGCAAATCAAAACCAGCGAAATATCACATTTCAAGTTGGAAAGTTTAGGTAGGCCTGCATGCTTCCCCTCTGCCAAATTTATTCAGCAATCGAGGTGAGTAGGGGAGATTTGGCAGAATCTTTTAAAATAAATCATAAAGCTAAAAATGCTCATGGCCTAAAAGCAGCCATTCATTTTTGAATAGCTACTTTCAAATGTGTACACACGACACAAAACATATATAAGAACCTAAATTGCATCATAGTTTATAATAGTGAAAGTTAAAAAAAAATCTAAATACCCATGATTGTGAAATTGTTTAATTTAACTGTAGTACATTAGGATGACCATATACTATACGGTACTTTTATTTTTTTTTAATTTTTTTTTAAAGATTTTATTTATTTATTTGAGAGAGAGAATGAGAGAGAGAGCGTGCACACGAGAGGGGGGAGGGTCAGAGGGAGAGGCAGACTCCCCGCCGAGCAGGGAGCCCGATGCGGGACTCGATCCCGGGACTCCAGGATCATGACCTGAGCCGAAGGCAGTCGCTTAACCGACTGAGCCACTCAGGCGCCCCTATATGGCACTTTTAAAGAATAAGATAGACCAACTGCTATTAGTTATACAGTAAGGAAAAGATTTAATGCACATAACAAAAAAATATTTAAATAAAAAGTTACTTAATGATATTCTTTTATAAATGTACATACATATAAATGAAAATGCATAGAAAAAATATCTGAAGGGATACACGCCTAACAGATGATAAGTGATGGTAAATTTCCATTAGGAGGGAAGGACTATGGTGGTATGGGGGTGGTGTCTATTATATTTTATTTATATTAGTCTATTTTATTTTCATTTGGTAATACAATCAACCTGTCATATGATAGCCATAGTGAATCAAAGGAGAAAGACTATTTGATCACCTTGAGTGATCCACATATTTTTTTTCATATCCCATCCCTCTATTCTGTCATTAAAACATCTACCACATACATGTGTATGGGATTTGTAGATCATCTGATATCCCCATGCAGGAGAAAAAAAAAAAATATTTATGCTTTTCCATTCTTGTTGATGTGCACATGCGAGGATACTTTTCACATTTTTCAGAGAAGTGGTCATGTGGGCAAGTTTTGTGGCACTTGGCCATAAATGAGTCAGCTAACACAATACATTTTTTCCCTTCAGTGATGCTGATATACTCTGTCATCTGTCTATCGATCTATTATCTATAACATTTCCAGTGATTCACAATTTCACCTAAAAAATAAAACTTTTCTATGACTGAAAAAAAGAAAGTTTAAGCTGTAGTGTGAAAATAAACCATCATCCCCCCTCTAAAGATCAGGGCATTCCATCCCTGAATGGTCCCTCGCCACCTCCCCTTGTATCTTAGCCGAGAAATAGCAGTCAGTTGCCACGGTTGGGAGCCAGCTGCAGCAGGCCAATCATGTAGAGCATGTACTTCCACCCTCCAGAAAACGGGATGCTACTAGCACTTAAATCTGCGAGATAATCCATGGCAGGTAAGTGCTGCATGGGCGGAGTTGACATTTTGCCCTTTAAATCCTAACTTTGAGTCACTTCCAGATGATAGAGGGTTCAGCACTTGTTATTTCCAGGGGGTCCATCATTTTGATCTTTAGTAGTTTGGGGTTGGTGATCATTATAGGACTTAAGATGGGCTTGAAACATGCCACAAAAACAATGTGAAGTCAAATGTGAACCTGTCTCCCCCATGCATAGGATTTCAGTAATTATCTTATAAATTGGATTTAACACTACAATCATGAGAGTTGTATATTAATGTTAATCTAATGTGCAGGTGTGTACATATGAAGATATATTTTACCCATTCAGTGAAAGATGAGATCTAAGAGATGACTCTGTGAAATGGCAGGGTACATGAAGAACTCCAAGTTAGGTTTCTGGGGGGAATGATAGAAGGGATTGATGAAGGCGTAGGCAGAGCCAGATCAGGGGAAGTCTTGTCTGCCAGGTTACAAGTCTTGAGTTTTGTATTGAAATGATCTTTCGGGAGGAAGACTGCTAAGTACAGAAAGACTTTTCCAATGATACTCCACAGAAACAGTCCTACAGGAATCCATTTCGAGATCCTCAAATTCTAGGTCTTTAATTCCCATGTAGTCTGTTTCTAAAGCTGCCTGAGAGATTTAGACCGTGATCCTATTAATCCTTCCCTCATTTCAGGAAAGAAAAGCATAACCCTAACCTTAATTGTGGAACAAAGAGATTAAATATGTTGGTTTTGCAGAAACTCCTCTAATGATTCACAGATATGATTTAAACTTACTGGTCTTCCTATTTTTCCTTGCACATTCTGAAATCAAAAGGTCTATGTGTTAGGGGTAACTGAACCTGATTCTCTTAAACCTAACTAAATTTTTGTCTTGGATGACCAAATTTCTGAAGACATATTAAATAAAATCCAAGGATAAAAAAATGTACATGATTCTTTAAGATTGGGTGTGTAACATTCAATAGGTGTTTAAAATCCATTTTATCAAAGTATGAACTACTTATTCCAATTACAGTAAATCCCTGTTACATCTTACAAAATATTTAGTATCTTTATCACCCATTAACCAAAAATAAACTTCTAAAATTATGATGAAATATTTGTAATTGGAAACAGCTCTTTGAGGGAGAATGAAAGCAAAATATTTTTGAAGACTGCTGTTATGGACTTTAGTGAAAAATCATTTAGGCAAGAAAAGTGTACAGAGGTGAATTTGGTAATTGCAGTCAACCTTGTGTGGTTGTAAGGTGGCAGAGGAAGATCTATTCTGATATATCAAGCATTTAAAACTACCACAAAACCTAAGAGCAAACCAAATTGCTGCATCTGCACCTCCTTCAGGAGCACACCCTTCCGTTAGTTGATTAAGTAGAATATTTCTGGAGCTTCTACTCTGCCCACCCTTCCCCCGACCCCAGCTCATGCTCTATCTCTCTATCTCTCTCAAATAAATAAATAAATAAAATCTTTAGGGAAAAAAAAAAAAAAAGGAGGGCGCTGGGTGGCTCAGTGGGTTAAGCATCTGCCTTTGGCTCAAGTCATGATCTCAGGGTCCTGGGATCCAGCCCCACATTGGGCTCCCTGCTCAGTGGGGAGCCTGCTTCTCTCTCTCCCTCTGCCCCACTCATGCTCTCTTTCTCTCTCACAAAGAAATAAATAAAATCTTAAAAAAAAAAAAAGAATATTTCTCGGGCTTCTAGGGTGAAACAGGCAGTGTGAAGACAGTAGATCTGTGACTTTTACAAGAAGATCATGTAAATCAAATTCCAGTATTCTTAATTATTCTTTTTAAATTGGAGAATGTCAACTTTGAAAGATTTGTGGAAAATGAACTTTTTATCCAATGCTTTTATTTGAAAGAATATTCATTTTCTGGAAAGTGAGTACATTATTTTTAGTGTGAAAATGAGCAAACAAGCAAACAAAATTCCCGATCAAAAATAGAGTAAGAAGCACTGTCAGAGGCTCTTCATGGCTTCATGAAGAGAATCTCCCTTCCTTTCACTCTCTTGTCTGCTTTCCTTCTTTTTTTCCTCCTCCCTCTCCTTTCCTTCTTCTTGCTGTCATTGTCTTCTCATTTCTCTTCTTCTCTCTCTGTTTCTCTCTGTTTCTCTCTCCTATAATTGTGTCTAAAAACAACCATGGGTGCTGGTTATCTTTTTATAATTTCACATTCTGAGAATTTTGCCCTTCATTCTGTCTTCAGGTAGACCTCAGGACCTGACCTTAATTGCTCACCCACTTCTACCCACTGACCTTTGTCTCACATTTTCCCTTAAGCTCTTCTTTCCAGTTTATCTCTTAATTCAGGCAAAGAACCCTATGTGCTTAGCATCCCATACTGGAAACCAAAACTACCCCTCAGGCAGTAATGACTGCCTGCTCAGGTGGCTCAAAGCACCCAGACCAGTTTGCGCTCAACCCCAGACTGATGCTTGTGCAGATGGACCATGAAGTGGCCTCTGGAATGACTGACAATTACCTTTACTTCATTATAATATTAAAATCTCTGCCCAAGGAGGAGCACAAGTCTCCTACATAGCACGCAATGTATATAAAGGCATATGTTTCCTTAAGGCGCATGCGTGACCCTAGACCCACCTCTACATACCATGACAAGCCTTCCCTAACTAAATATTCATCATAACCCTAAATAAAAGGAATCCATTTACCCTTGTTTGGGGGGTCATGGCTTTGGAACTTATTCCTCATGATCTCCTTATTTGCTGTAAAATAAAGTTTCCATTATGCAGCAACTTACCTCTTATAGTTTCTACCTGCCACTCACCAAAGAGCGCACCCACCTTGGTTTGGTTACAATTTTCCCACTGATGCACTGGGTATTATATGCAACTGATAAATTATTGAACACTACATCTGAAACTAATGATGTACTATATGTTGACTAATTTAATTTAAATTAAAAAAATTCCCCTACTGCCCACCTGCAATAAATGTAGGGTATGCCTAGGAATTTAATGCCAATATTGCTAAAATCAGGTCTCTAGTTCCAAGTGTTGGGGCATACAAACGAGGAGGGCACAGCAGTCTTTCAATAGCAGCTTGTCACTAGACACTGAGGTGCTCCTGGACATTCACCCCACAACCTGTAGTGAGTGAGTTTTTTAAAGAATTTTCAAAAGACAAAATACCTGTAAGGTTTTAATAGAACAACAACAAAGCCAGTTTTGAACCACAACTGTCTGAGCAAACAATAAAAAAAACGTTATTTTAAAGCTAAAATTGGGAAGTGCTTCTGTGACCAATATCCTTTGGCATAAAAATCAAATGGACTCTTTTTTTTTTCTTTTGATTGGAACAATTGCAAAATTGTCTGTAGGCAATTGAAAGAAGAATGGAAATATTAGCAACTCTTGTTTTGAGGAAGTAAACTGATGCATGATGAAGGCATGACTGCTTTAGAAAATCAATGTTGAATAAGAAAGTTTGGCATATATGTTTTTTTGTTTTGGTTTGAGTTGCTATGAACGTTTCTACCTCCTCAAAGCATTTTTATAGTTTATCAGATTCCTTCCTTTCTTGTTCCCTCTCTTTCTCTCTTGGGAAATGTATATTTATATACAAATCACCGGTCATGGGCACCTGGGTGGCTCAGTTGGTTAAGCGACTGCCTTCGGCTCAGGTCATGATCCTGGAGTCCCGGGATTGAGTCCCGCATCGGGCTCCCTGCTCGGCGGGGAGTCTGCTTCTTCCTCTGACTCTTCCCCCTCTCATGCTCTCTCTCTATCTCATTCTCTCTCTCAAATAAATAAATAAAATCTTAAAAAAAAAAAAATCACCGCTCATCTTCTGCTGCTACATTTTATATTTATAAACCTAAATTTTGGGGGCACCTGGGTGGCTCAGTCAGTTAAGTGGCTGCCTTCAGCTCAGGTCATGGTCCCAGGGTCCTGTGATTGAGCCCCGCATCAGGCTTCCTGCTCGGCAGGAACCCTGCTTCTCCCTCTCCCACTCCCCCTGCTTGTGTTCCCTCTCTTGCTGTGTCTCTTTCTGTCAGATAAATAAATAAATAAAATATTAAAAAAACCCTAAATTTTTCCTTGAAATTCAAAATTTTGTTGGAAACACAGCATGAACAACCCGATACATGAGATCAAAATTGGCCTTTTTGCTTTGAGAAAAATCATCATCTTAAATCAAGTCAAAGACTGATGGTCTGAAGTTGCTGGCTGACTTGCCTGCCATTTCTTTTGTATCATGTTATATACATAAAATATGACTTTCTAGACATAATAGAAAATTTAAAATAAAATTTCACTGTTACTTACTGTCAGTTCAAAAGCAAACTTCTTATTCAAGGTTAGAATCAAAAAAGCATAGAGCTTAGACAAATCCACAAAAAATCTCTCTTAGCATGCTTAAATATTTGATTAATAAATGTACCCATGTTCCATTTTGGGTGTCAAAGAGAAAAATGAATCTATATAGCAGTACTTGTTCACCAAATGTAGACTCTAATAAAATCATGCTTTTGGGTATTTAGGAAAAGATCCTGAAATATCATAAATGACATGGTGGACAGATTATTGTTCCTTGTATTAGTACTTCAGGGGAAAAAGAAATCAGCCACCAAAATACTCTCTTATTCCAGCAGCGTAGTATCATCAAATAGTTAACTGCAATGTTAACGCAAAATGTCAGCATAAATCGTCAAGGTTGTAAGGTAGTATATTAATGCTCATAGAAAGCTTGTATTCTGTAGCATACAATACTGCACTGTCAGTTCAAAGGTTTATTCTAAAGGAAGATAATTCTGAATTATATTTTTGTCTCTATGCTGTGACACCCTGAACTATGTTCTTTGCTTTTCATTCTAAAAATGAAACTTGTGTCAGTTCATCCGAGGGGGAAAGAATGGAAATGGAAACCATCACAGGGAATTTAGGACTATATTACAGTCTAAATTAAATATCCATTTTGCCTCTAATGTGAGCCATGGTTTTCTAGCTGCACAGAAGTGGAATTCAGCTAAAGCAGAAGCTAATTTCCCTTCTCTGTTCCTAGAACGCCAAAGGCCGAACATTCAGCACCACATCAGGCAATGCTCCCATAAAGCTAATAGATTTAGCAGAATTGAAAAGTAATGTGACCCCTGGAATTGGAAAACTTGCTGGCAAGGTAGAAATATCATAACCCTGGGATTTCCTAGTGTTGGTTCTACAGCCAACTCATAGGAGTTTGGAGTTGCAAAGGACCACCTGGTGAGAAACAGGCTTTTTAGAGTAAGAATCCAAGACTCATAAACTTTCTCACTTGGTTGGGTTCACAGAATGGTCTGTGGGATGACAGATGACTGGGCAAAGGAAGCCAGTTAGGAGTGGTGACCATTGAAGATTCCAGGGTAAATGGGGAAGAAAGGTTGTATCTGATCATTGTCATGTATGTTTATAGGGTTCCTCTCTCTCTGTCCCACTTTTTCTCTCTTAGGGAATGTGTAATTAAATACAATACTACTGTTGATCTGCTGCTCTTTTTTATGTTCGTAAGTATAAATTTTTGTTTAAAATTTAAACATTTGTTGAATTACAAAGTCACCATGAATAACCTAATACACGAGATCAAAATTGACATTTTTGCTTCGAGAAAATCATTACCTTTCACCAAGTAGATCATTTCAGGAAGGTCACAAGTGGAGTCACAGGGAATATGGGACAGATTACTCTACCAGTCATGGTAGAGGGAAGAGTCAGGTCACCACATTTGACTAATGGACTCTAACTTTATGTGTCTGAGTGTGTCAGCATATGGAGGGAGAAACAGGAGATTATTAACTGTAGCAAAATAGTTGTAAACCCATTAGAGAAGATAGATTATAGCACAGCAAACCAAAAATACAACCAAGTCAACATTTTAGCTAACAAACTTCCGGTAGCCAGAAGGAAAATCTCCCCTTAGACTCCCCCCTTCTTAAAGTAAGACTAGGAAATGTCATTTTCCCCAGCAGTTTAGACACACAACATCCAATTGTAATGAAATGATTCCCTGTATCTGACCCAATAGTTTAGTGAGCTCCAAGTTAGTGCACTTTTAATCATACAAGTTACATTATTTGGTAATTGAGTGCATGACTAAATTGTAATTACAGAAAACGTACTGTGTTTTACAAGCAAACATTTCAGATTTTGTTGGTCAACATCAGGGGTGCTTGATTTAAAGAGATCGATTTGTTTTTGTTTCCCTAAAAATAACTAGTAGATGACAAATTGTTTTGATTGAAAAGCCTTTATGTTATTCATACAGGAATTACAATTTTGGCTATGCCTGTGACATTTCTTGTGATAAATATCTGACTTTAGAGTAGCTAATTATTATGATGTTCTTGTGGGTAAATATAATTATAAGCACATATAATTCTAATCATTTATAGAAGAAATGGATATTAGTAATAAAATATAAGTGCTACAAGAAAATATTAGCATAATAATTAGAACAGGAAAATTAGACACCATTCAAATTATTAATGATCATTCTTTGATTTGTTTTATTTATGTTTCAAATATATTACCAGGGTGCCTGGGTGGCTCAGTTGGTTAAGCGACTGCCTTCGGCTCAGGTCATGATCCTGGAGTCCCTGGATCGAGTCCCACATCGGGCTCTTTGCTTGGCGGGGAGCCTGCTTCTCCCTCTGACCCTCCTCCCTCTCATGCTCTCTGTATCTCATTCTCTCTGTCTCAAATAAATAAATAAAATCTTTAAAAAAAAACCAAATATATTACCAACTGTGCCTTAATCAGGATGCTTTAAATGTAGGTAATGCTGGGACACAAAAGCACACATGCATATACACACACACATATGTATACATACATACACGTGCAAATACAACCTTTTAAAACCTAAATATATTTTTATCTAAACATAGAAACAAAAGATTATACAAACTGAATTATAATTTATGCTTTACTTGTATACTGTCATAAATGCTATTTTAAGGAATTTGGTACCAAGAGTTTTTGCCTTAAAATTAATAAAAGTGGAGATTTTGTTGGTTATAGTTGTAGGGGTGGAAAAGTTTTTCTTTCTTCCCTTCTAGGTTTTTTGGCTGGCCTAATAATTAAAGTGACATAAGAGAGAGTAACAGAAGAAAAACAAGTTTAATTCGTACATATGGAAACTCATAGAAATATGAGGCTCAAAGAAGTGACCAAAGCAGGCAGCTTTTATACCTTTCAAATGAAGGAACCATAGATCTGTGAAGAATTGACAAGACAAAGAAAGAAGTTTGGGCTTGAGGTAGTAAATTAGTAAAGAAGTAACAAAGTTTGTTTATACAAACTTGTCAGCCTTGGATGATAAGGATATCACCCCCCTCCCCGGGACCCCCATACTGGAAAGGTACCTTCTTTCAGGTGGGAGATTGATTTCCTCTTTTAAGGGGGACAAAAGATGGTGAGAGTGTCATTTTTGCATAACCTGTTTCTTATGTAATTTTAATTCAAAATGATCAATATGCCAAAGTGGTGTATTTTGGGGGGCCTGGCCTGAACCCCATCACAGAGTAACTTATGAAGGTCAGAAGGGTTGAAGTTTACTATTCTCCATTGTAGAAAACTGGCAAGACCATTAAACAAAAAAAAATAAAGCATTTTTCAGAAAGCTGCATTTACAGGGTAAAGCCATCCAAAGACTGTGTTTAATTTACGCTCCATTAGGTATGTGGGTTTATATGGCTATCTATTACATTATTGAGACCAGGTCCATTTACGGCACCTGGGAGGTACCAAGCAGTTTATTAAAATGCTTATTTTTACTAATAGGAAATCTGATCACTAGCTCTTTTTCTAGAGTTATTAGGAAAGCAAAAATGCATTTTCTCTAGATTAGATTTAGGGGTAATTTATCTTTATAGTAAATGTAGATTTATCCTTATTGTTTTAATATATCAAAAAAGTAGGCTTTTAAAAAGTATTTAATAAAAGGAATCTACAGAAAGTGCAGAGAGGAATATACACCCTACCAGGGATAAGTCCCTAGGAGAACAAATCAGCATCATGGACCCACCCCCCTCCACACCTTCAGATCTTTTCTTTACTTGTCTTTTTCATTCCTTATAAGCAAAAACATTGAGATTGGAAAATATAGGTGTGCTCAGAAATCTAGAGTTCTATACTGTTTCTTCTGTATGGTTTGTTTGTTATTATCAAGCACAACATGACTCAAGGGAAATCAAACTTTATTTCTCTTGGCTAACGGAGGTAAGTGGTGGCTGAACAAAACAAATCTACAGGACCTTCTTTTGAAATACTTTTGGAATCAGTCAAACACTCTGAGATACTAAATATACTTCCAATTAAGCCATGATATTCCAGAATATCAGAGTGTACCATGAATTACTGTTATTGTAACCAGGGCCCAAAGGTGCAAGAGCACCTGGCTTCAGAGGTCTCAAACAGACCAGGTTTGGCCATTTGCCACTGGCAAAATCCAAAGGCAGCCAGATGAATGGTGGTGAAACGAGAAAGAAATTTTTTTCAGTGAGACCAACAACTGGGAAGATGGTGGACTAAAGTCTCAAAGGGCTGAAAATACTTACAGGTTTAAATAAAAAAAAAACCGTGGGACAAAGGTCGGTGGGTACTTGCAGGTAGGCAGTAAAGTCAGATTGATCATTGCTTGAGGTCAATCAGGCGGGGTCTTGCTGGCCTCAAGGCAGTTTTTATTGCTAGAAGGGGTAGTTTTGGTTCCCATCATGGGCTGCTTTGCCCACAGGGTCTTTTGCCTGAGTTAAAAGAAGCTGAAAGGAAGAGCTTAATCAGTTAAGAGAGGACTGACTGAGGTCAAAATGGAGGTTAAATCCTCTTTGATGGGGCGCCTGGGTGGCTCAGTTGGTTAAGGACTGCCTTCGGCTCAGGTCATGATCCTGGAGTCCCGGGATCGAGTCCCGCATCGGGCTCCCTGCTCAGCAGGGAGTCTGCTTCTCCCTCTCCTGCTCCCCCCTCTTGTGCTCTTTCTCTCTCTCAAATAAATAAATAAAATCTTTAAAAAAAAAAAATCCTCTTTGATGATCTAGATTTCTCAGTCTCCTTTTCCTTAACTTTTTAACTGTCTCATTTCTCCATCCTTCAAGGGTTAGAAATCAAAGCCCTTTTCTTTTTTTGGTTTGATTTCCCTAAAACATGATCTACAAAGACAACATCTTGCAACCTCCTTGTCATCCTCTTTTGAGGATAATAATGGAGCTATGTTGGGTACATTACAACAACATGTACCCATGTAATTTAGAATATTCCAGCTTTTCATATCCTCATCCGTTTCTGCGTATGCATGTTTTACCAGCCCTCCCCTCCTGGCTGCTCTTCTCCTGGCTGCTTTGCCTCTTGCATTTTATTGTCCTTGGTCTTCTCATTTCTGCCTCAACTCCTATCTTTGGTCTTGATGTGTGCCCAGAAATTCAGAAGTCCTGGAAATTTTTGTGCAGAACAATTCGGCTCTCTGTGTGCAAAATATACATGTGTCCTGATGAACAGCTGCATTTTAAATTAGCTTAAAAAATAACCCAAAGTGGTACTACACTTAGAAAAATAAATGTATTTAATTCTGATTTTTTAAATTTTAGATGAACTTGATCTGTAATCCATTGTAAAGTAAATCCATTTCTACATATGTAGCCTAATATGGCCTCAAGGGAGCATGGTCACATGGCCATTCCAGAATCACACAGCTTCCAGAGTGGACTTTCTGAATATCCCCCCTCTGCACGCATCTGCGATAGAGGAATAGACGGGCAGAGTTTCTAAGGGTTTGAAAAGTCTCTCTCTTCCCTTGTTAGGAGCTCTGAGATTATTTAACTGCCAGGTCTGCACCTAGAGGTCAAACTCATTGTGTACTGTGTAGGCACTTAGCCTAGGGCGCGACTTGGACTTCAAACCACAGGCCCTGCATCTGTGAAGCTACAGGGTCCCAGGGGAGGGAATTTTCTCATTTATACAGTGGCCTCTGTTTCTCATCTGTGGCCCTGAATGGCTTACCTATTATGTACCTATGTGTGCTTTCTGGTGGAGTGTGTATAACTCATTTCTTCTGTTTACTTGTAATTGAGGGATGACACTGGAAATATTTCTCACACTCCTTTGAGTTTCCCCTATTTTCAAATACCTTCTATATGGTAGACACTGAAGATGATTAAATTAAGTACAACACCTAAAAGGGCAAACCTGTCACCTCATAACTCTCCTCTGAAACCTCCCGCATCCCACATATTGTTGGAAGTCCCTGGTGAGTGCGCCGCAAATGCTCATAAGCAAGCCCACTAGATGCGCAGTTGTTGGGCTGGAAGCCACTCTTTCAGAAAGCCTTTTGTTCCCTGAAGTATCATGACATATTGATTTGTTACTCTGCCACTTCTCCTGGGTAATTAGCAAGTTTTTCCTTCCATGTCCCAAGATCACACATCAGCACCTTCTCACACTAAATTTTCCATAACATGATGTGCCTTTTTTAATTAAATTCTGAGATACAATCTGGAGATATGCTCAGATGATAAAAGCACACTTGGAAAATAGGGTTCTCTCTAAAAATTCTATCTGAAGAGTCCATGAGAGATGAAATAAATGTTTCCCATGGCAATTTCCCACTGCAAGCACAGCGATACGGAATGCTGGTCCTCAACCCTCGCGGCCCTTGAAAATCATTTGGGAGCTTTGAAAACTCCTGATGCTCAGACCTCATCCCAGGCCAATTCAGTCAGATGCTCTGGGGTGGAGCGAGGGCACCAGGAGTTTGTGATTCTAACATGCAGCTAAGGCTGACAATTACTGATGGATATGCCATTTTATCTCTTACACAAATATATGATACATACCAGTTAATAATAGAATGGGAAGAGTGTATATTATACTTCTGATATAACTGCCAAAAAATTTTTGACTTTAATGAATCATTAAATTTGACCCTTAAATTTGTCTGAAAAATTCAGAGTAAAGAAGCCTAACCATCTTAGGTATTTATTCGCTCTTAAATTTAATTTGATCTTATTCTTAAACAAATGCATGATATACGTACCACATATATTTTTATAAGAAAGAGATCTTTGCTCTTAATAGAGCTTAGCGTCCTGCTACTTGCTTCCCACTTCATGTCATAATCTGTGACATCACAATTAATTCCCGTGGAGATGATTATAGTGACACAGAGAGGATTATGATTTCAAGAAAGTGATAAACAGCAGGGACACAATAAGGCCTTATTTTACTTCTCAAGGATTACTAGCTTGGTATCAGCCAAAGCAAAAAAAAAAAAAAAAAAAAAAAATTCCTACAGAATATCATAAAATAGTATAAAACTGTAGATTTCTTTCTCTTATGAAAGGCAATTAACTCTTTAAACAGTTTTCGGTTGATTGCATCAGCTTAATTACTTAAACAGCAAATGTTTTGTCAGCTCAGTCACATATTTTATTAGCATTGCTTTAAATTAAGATTCCAAATGTACCTTATGATTTAGATTTATTGACATCATTATTGTGGATATTGGCTACCTGCGAATATTTAGCTTTGCAAATACCTCTGACTTTAGGCCTTTAGAATAGTGATAAAATGAATTTGGCCTTCAAAGAATACATTCATTTCCACTAAAGTTATCAAGAATTGGGTGATAAAGCAAGTGACTTCTTTTTGTTTACATAAGCCCTAAAAAATTTGAATGAAGAATCTTCCAGTGCCTTTAATTCCATGGAATGATATTCAAAGTATTATGTGCAAAGGATCTGCATCAATACTTTCACTTAAGCATTCATTATATTACTCGACCCACAATTTTTTCCTGATATTATTATCCATTTATATGTATAGAAAGGGAGTACCATATATGTGGTGTGACTCATAGTCTTCTGTCAAAAATGGCAGAAATGGGAATAACAGAGATAAAGATCAAGGTCAACTATGAAACAAAAATCATCCCCACCTGACTTTACCATCTAATGAGGGTTTGCCGATAAGGATATTTGGATACCTACAATTTCTCAGAAATTTTATTTGTCTAGACTTTTCATAAAAGGCCCAACTAAATATATAAGGGGACACAATTTACTAGCTCCGTCCACCAGGAATTTAAATAAAAATCGTTTTAAGCTCAGTGGAGGTATTTGTTTTGTTTTGTTTTGTTTCAAATTTCTCCAGGCAAGCATAAGTGTTATTTAATAGTTTTACAGACTATGCTCAGGCTTGAAGGATTCAAAATTGTCTACTCTTTCTCTGAGAAACTCTGAGTTATTACTCCTAGAAAACTCAAATGCTATAATCAATAAATGGTTATTTTTTTCACAATTTTAGCATTGTTTTTGAGACAGAAAATAAAAACAAAGTGAAAATCTTATAAACAACTTAAGGAACCTGTAAAATGGCATTTTGTGAGGTTATCTTTTTAAGTAGGAAGAACTTTCTTCATAATTACCCAAACACAATTTTCACTCTGAAAGCTTTTTAGCTTTGAAAATTTCCTAAATTATAATTAATTGATTTAAATTTTGCCTTGATGAAAGAATCCAAGCAGATAAGATTAATTTCTTAGTCTCTAGCTATCTAACTTACCCAAGAGCTTATTCCAAAATGCTCAGCACTCAGACCCCCATTGATTATAATTTATATAAATGATCTGTTTCTCTGCAAAAGTACTGAGAAAGTACAATAGATACACAAATCAGTGGGCTGGTGGGAACATACAGAGCAGACTCTCTCCACGTGGGCTATTATGAAAGCTGATTTAATTATTTCTTTTCAAAGTTTAATATGCAAAAAGTTAACTTCTAGAAATATTCAGACCATTGCCAGATGGCTATGAAAATTGTTTTTCATTAAATTGGACTGTTCAAACTTTCCAGGCCCATGAATCCAAAGACAGTTTAATCATAGTCAAGAGGGAATTGTAACTCTGGAAAACTAAGCAGAACCCTCCAGCCAGGGCTATAATGATAATTATAATGAAATAAGACCACATGATTGGGAATCGGCCTACAAGAAGGTAATTCTAGCTATCCAGAGTCTGACACGAGAGGTTTATCAAAGGCAAGGCTTGAGAAAAATTCCTGGATAGTTTACTGCAGAAACAAGAAGAATCAACTCTCTTTAGAAGCGAGGTACATGGTATCATCCCTGGGTTGTATATTCCACTGAGTTGGGGTTATGGCTCCTCACTTAATATTCATTTACCCAATCAAAGGAACATTTATCAAATGTGCCATTCATCATACAAGGTTTAAATACAGAGTAATGGGACTGATGTTGAAAATAATCTGCTCGATGAGTGACGTTTTCACTTGCATCTTCATAGGAAGCTTTCTGGGATGTTCCCCAATCATCAAATGATTGAGGAAGTCCCTCTGTGCAAAGCATCTTCACAATCAGTTCCTAAACTATGTAAGATAATATATTCTTACTTCAGATGTCGACATCTCAAAAGCATTGTGACCGAATGCTGTGGGTTGATGAGCTAGTTGAGAATTTATGATTAACACGTGAAATAGAACAATTCCAGGCTATGCAACATTTGCATAGTAGTGTAATATAAACACAACCCCCCACAATACCCCCACACCATGATTAGAGTGTAAGACCCTTTGGTCTGTTGCAATGGGGATATTTAATGGGGTTGCTTCGGGTTTATCGTGGCATTCATATTTGTACAAAAATGAGGGATCTATTTTCACAAAAAGAAGTCTAAACCAGGAATGAATCTTCCCACCAAGAAAAGATTTACATAAATCTGATGCCTTCCCTACATTTGCAAATATTAATCCCACAGATAGCCCAGAGTTGCTAATTTTTTTTTTTTTTTGGTTATAAATATAACGTTAGAGTCAGTTTAATAACAGCCCAGATAATGTTGGAGTTTTGCAGACATTGGAGAGATACACAGCTTTCCACACACGATGAGTACAGAGGCAGACGGGTCACCGAAGCAAGAGGGGTATGTCTTACCTCAGGAATATTGTGAGAGGTACAGAAGGCACTTCAGATTGTAACAGAAGGGTTCTCTCAGCTCTGCTGGTTAAAAGTTGTACCTAACCCTTGTAAAAAAGAATTCAAGTCCAACAGAAACTGCTATCTTTCAGCATTCCTATATATCAATATATAAACATAATTCTCAATTAAAAATGTGATTCAGTCATTCTCAATACATGACTGTGTCAAAGTCATAAACATCACTATAAATATGCTACAAATAGGAGTAGCCCATTGTGTGCTCAAGTCAAGTGTCTGTGCGTTGAGTTGTGGACAGCCTGGTAAACTTCTGTTTATAAACATTTGACTGAAGGAGACCTATTTTAACTAGCAGCTGGGCATTAAACTACATAAGTTTAAATTCAAAAGAAACTCCAGCAAAGGGATTAACTAGAACTGATGACAATGTGTTGACTCCATGCATATGTTTCCATTTGTTCTTTTCTGAGAGGTTGAAATATAGACTTCACTTTCTAATGTAAATATACTCAATTATTAAATGTCCGATTAGAATTTGACAGGAAAAAAAAAGAAAAAAATTTCCTAATGGTGATTTTAGACTTAGAATTGAGTGAAGCCTTGCTTTAACCAAAAATGATTGCTCCCTTTTCTGAATTTCATTAGGTAAAGGCCAGGAATGGGTTAATTTACAAATAAAACTTTCTAAAAATATTTTTGCATATGTAAAAAATGAATAAACAGTTGGATTTCATACCAAGTTATAGTATTCTTTGGGTACTTTTCTATTCCCTTAGGAAGAAGCTACATATTCTGTACCTGAAGAACCCTTCACTCCTACAAAAATAGCAACAATGAAGAAAGCTAAGATTATTGAGCATTGCCTATTGCCAGCTCAAATACACTAGAGATATTATTTCATTTAATTCTGACAACCACATAGTGAGGTTGATGCTCTTGTTATTCCCATTTATTCAGAGAAGGAAAGCATTATAAGGGATTAAGTGACTTGCCCAAGGACACTGGAATTAAAGTCAGAGCTTTTAAGTTCTACCTGCTACTTGTTTAAACTTTGCAACAATTATCAACTTGCATTTTAGCTGGCTTCTTTTCTGTTTCTCAAGTAAGATTAGACTGCCAAACCTCAGAGGGGAAGATTTTATATTATGCTTCTTGGCATTCTTAGAATCTAACAGCTCCTGGCTCTATTGCTCAATGAATGAATAAAGAAATGTTGAATGCATGAATGAATGAATACTTAAAAATAATTAAATCACCTTTCAGCCAAGGCAAAATTTACTGTTACTTTCACTTTTTCATATAGATTTTTTAATGCTTTAAATCTTTGTAAGAAAACACAGAAGGCTCATATTTTGCTTTGAAAATACTTGAATGGTCTCAAAGGTACAAAGTTAAATGTTATCAACTTGATTTGAGGATGATTTGTTTTCATTTAATGATTATTTGGAGTCCTTCCTCAGAGACAACTCACAGGCTAGAAGGGTTTATCATAACCCTAGCTTCAAAAGTACTAGGGAGGAACTTCTGGCAGTTTATCTAAGTGGCAGAGGTCATTAGTATGTTCTTTGACCTACACAGGCATTAACATTTTTCTAGTAATATCCAGTTTAAACCAATTTTCTCGGCACAGAATGGGTACACTCGTGGCGGAACCCCAGATCAGGATTTTGCACTCTTAGTAATGACACAGATCCCACGGATCCCTGTTTGCATGGTCCAGTTACAGAAAACTCTGCTTCACACAGTGCAGTCATGGACAGTGGTTCTCAGAAATGATGGAAATGGTTTGGTCATAAGTAGTTCTCAAGGGCTTTAAAAAATTCTTACCTCTTTCTTAGGACCATTAAGATTAGTGATCTTCAAATGATTTAATATTTGCAAAATACCTGAAGCTCCCTGAAGTACTAGTAAATATGAAAATCACCCACGAAGAACTCAATGTATGTAAATGACCCATTAAAAAAAAAAAAAGATAGCTTGAATTAGGCACAAGAGAGGCTGTTTATGTACCTTATTTGAACAGAAACTGCAAAAACTATTCCTAGACAAGATTTTTCAGTTTCAGTTATTTTTTTGAACAGCCACTTAAAAAAAAATCTTTTTTAGTCTTTTTGAATAGATGATAAAAATCTACACACAGAAATAACACTGACTCTGCTATGAGATTAATTTTCAAAGCCCATGAAATGATACAGGTATTAAAGCACATCCCTCAGCAGGAGAGGGGACACAACAGCCACCAAATATCAGCCTTGATGATGACAGTTTACTTGGAATTCTTTGTTTGTCCCTAAGGTTTGTCAATGGCTCTACACCTCTTAGTGTTGAGACTCATTTTTTTTAAATTTTATTTTATTATGTTATGTTAATCACCATACATTACATCATTAGTTTTTGATGTAGTGTTCTATGATTCATTGTTTGCGTATAACACCCAGTGCTCCTTTCAATATGTGCCCTCTTTAATACCCATCACCAGGCTAACCCATCCCCCCACCCCTCTCCCCTCTAGAACCCTCAGTTTGTGTCTCAGAGTCCATCGTCTCTCATGGTTCTTCTCCCCCTCCGATTTCCCCCCTTCATTCTCCCCTTCCAACTCTCTTGTTTCAGAGGTACAGGTCTGTGATCCATCAGTCTTACACAATTCACAGCGCTCACCCTAGCACATACCCTCCCCAATGTCTATCAGCCATCCCTTCCACCCCTCACCACTGCAGAAACCCTCAGTTTGTTTCCTGAGATTAAGAATTCCTCATATCAGTGAGATCATATGATACGTGTCTTTCTCTCATTGATTTATTTCACTTAGCATAATATCCCCTAGTTGCATCCACGTCATTGCAAATGGCAAGATTTCATGTTTTTTTGATGGCTGCATAATATTCCAGTGTGTGTGTGTGTGTACACACCACATCTTCCTTACCCATTCATCTGTTGATGGACATCTTGGCTCTTTCCCACAGTTTGGCTATTGTGGACATTGCTGCTATAAACATTGGGGTGCATGTACCCCTTTGGATCACTACATTTATATCTTTGGGGTAAATACCCAGTAGTGCAATTGCTGGGTCGTACAGTAGCTCTATTTTCAACTTTTTGAGGAACCTCCATACTGTTTTCCAGAGTGGCTGCACCAGCTTGCATTCCCACCAACAGTGTAGGAGGGTTCCCCTTTCTCCGAGACTCATCTGTGAGTTATAGTAATTGGAACTATTTGTCGCAGCCCAGGAACTGCTTCTTGAAGGGATGTTGAAATACATGTGAAGCTAGAACAGGCACTCAAAAGTTTGGACACTTATCTGCACTCCATTCAAAAACAATTGGAATGTTTTGTTTTGTTTTGTTTAAAGATTTTATTTATTTATTTGACAGAGAGAGAGACAGCGAGAGAGGGAACACAAGCAGGGGGAGTGGGAGAGGGAGAAGCAGGCTTCCCGCTGAACAGAGAGCCCGATGTGGGGCTCGATCCCAGGACCCTGGAATCATGACCTGAGCTGAAGGCAGACGCTTAACGACTGAGCCACCCAGGCGCCCCTGGAATGGTTTTTGATATAATATTCTGACACTTCCCATTTAGATCTTGTTTGAAAGAGCAAGGGCAGAGGCCATTAATAGTAAAGTAAAAACATGGGCTGGGAAGAGTAAATATTGAAACTTTATGAGCATGAAGGATTCAAATTAAATTCGTTCTCAAGTTCTGAAGAGTGCCTTGATGGAAACTCTGGTTAGCTATCACCATAGCAGAGCCGTTTATTCCGTCTGTCTGCAAAGTGCACGTATGACAAGGTTGGCTAAAATTCTTGTCTGTGCAGGCTCTCCCATTCCTCAAGTCTCTAATTAGGTGGAATATCAGGGCTAAACTTCTTTTATCTTTCTTTTTCTCTTGTTTATTTGTAAACAAGGTCTTGTCTTCACAAGTGAGATTAAAACAGCACAGAACGTGCACCGCAAAGACGACCAAAGTCCCTCATTTTCCTGACTCATCCTCTCCTCTAGAAATGGCTGATGTTTCCCTTCCTTGCCCAGAGCACTATGCTCACTCCTTATTGGAATGAAAATAAGGCACACCCAGGGTTTGGGAAGGGAAAACGTGGTCTCAATATCTAGGCTTTCCTCAAAGATACCCTGCGGATATGTGGGAATGGGTTTGGTTGTTTCTTCTTCCACATTCCAGTACTTTACACAAACTAATATTGATCTGATGGAAGGAGCCAGAATTAGGAGATGAGATCACTCTCTGAAAAGGAAACATAATAGGAATCATATCATAAGGTATATTGCAGAGACATGTAGTTAAGAAGTGGTTTGTAAATATAAAACCAGAAAAGTTGGGAAAAAAAACAGCATGTGTTTGACCCTCAGTGGAGGAAAAAAAAAAAAAATTAATTATCTATTTATTTTTGTTGTCACTGTTTTAGTTTTTCTGCTTACTCCTATAGCCTAGACGCTAGAAGAGGGCCTGGCACATGATGGTACTCGGAATCAGTTGCATTAATAGAATCCAGCAAATCAATAATAAAATTATAAAGGCTAAAATCTTTATATAAATATGGAAATGTAATGAAGGATAGAGTTAAAAGAGAAAAGCAAAGGATTAGTAAGAATAGGTATTCAGCCTCATTAGTAATCAAAGATATCTATCTATATTTATATATATGTAAATAAAATATACTTTCTCCTTATCAAAATAATATTGACCAAAATACTAATATAATTTTGATGAAAGTATAGCAAAATTACAGCTTAAAAGGTAAATTCTGAAAAAAAAATTATAGAAGGTAAATTTTGGGAAGCAATAATGTTCATATTTAATCCTAAATCTGTAACATATGCATTCCTTTGACATAAATTCCACTTCTAGGAATTTATTAGGTGATAAAAATAAGTAAAGAGGACATATATACATATTCAAGGTTATTCTTTCCAAAAATAGTCATAATTAAAGGAAATTAATGTAGAAATAACCTGAATTTCTATCAAAAGGGTTTGAATATATAGATATGGACATTGCTATACACAAAATATAATACACATTAATCAATGTCACTAGATGTTAATGATCTACCATTAAATCAAAAAGAGGCATACAAAGATATACGTGTTCATGTGTACATTATGTGTATAAAAAGATGCAAAGATTTCCAATAAACTATCAATAGACTTGATACTTAAGGATTTGACAGAAAGGTGATTTCACCTTGATATTTTCACACTTAGCAAATATTTGAGGTTTATATGCTACATTTATGATGTGATAGCATTTTTATTTTGGAAACATATATCCTCATAGAAACTTAAGAACTTGAGTTCAATCAAGTTTACTGCAATCTAAAGAATCTGTTACGAAAAAAAAAATGCAATTAAAAAATTTAGAAAAAAGGGATGCCTGGGTGACTCAGTTGGTTAAGCATCTGCCTTCGGCTCAGGTCATGATCTCAGGGTCCTGGTATCGAGTCCCACATCGGGCTCCCAGCTCAGTGGGGAGCCTGCTTCTCCTTCTGCCTGCAGCTCCTCCTGTTCATGCTCTCATGTGCATTCTCTCTCTCTCTGACAAATAAATAAATAAAATCTTTAAAAAAAAAAATAGAAAAGAAGATTCAAAAATACAATGCACTTGCATTTATTTTTGGTTCTCTGAATTGACTCTGACCGTGCACATAATTAACTTTATATTTTGTTTCTCCCCCCGATAGATGCATGCATTTATTACGGCAACTTATTTGAGTATCTTTATCAATAAGGTTTTCCAATTCTTTTGTTCTGTTTGTGGGCTACTGCCCAGGAGGAAATGGATCAACTCATATATTCTCTTACACTTAGACTGAATATTCTTGATCTCCAGTGAATTTTGCCAGCCTAAACTAACCAGTACTCTGGATAAACTAAGCAAATTGAGTTTCTAATCTATAAAGGTAAGGACACTGGTGGCCCTTTTATCAGCAGAAGACACTGTCAGCCAGAGAGGCCTTGCCTCCCACATGGTCAGCAGATCTTCCTGTAGGCTCTTGCTTCAAATGGTGTAACTGGGCCATTCTTGCAGATTCAATATAATTGGGTGACTGGTGTCTCTTACACGTACACTTTTGTAGCATACATCAAGGGCATAAAAGTCCTCCTGTGATGACTCTTGTCCACCCCTCCAGCTTCATTCCTAAATATATCCTGCCCAGTTATGACAACTATTTGAATTCCCTTGTTCACCATTCTGATGACCCCCGAAGCCTGACCTAAGCTCTACTTTCTGCTGTGTTAACTTTCTGCAACGCCTTCCTTGACTTCTTATGCCAGATGATGGATGACCTGTGTTGTCGCAGTTCACTACACACAACCCTCGTGCCACATTGCATGGGTACATGGGGGTTTCCTTGCCTCCCTGCCTACTAGATTCTGATTCCCTGGAAGGAAAGATCTATGTCTGTTACAGGACTTTGTAGGACAATGACAGACACTAACCACTCAAGAAGTGTTAATATAGGAATGAAAGAATGAATGAATGATTGAGTAACAGCATAAATGAATGGTAATACATAAAATAAAGAGACTGCTCTCTCTTCAAGGACAAAATCATTGGGGCATTTAGTGACTCCATCTAATTCTGATTTGAGGAAACAGTACTGTAATTGTGATGAAAAATAAGGTAATCAGCACTCTTTTAACAAATGAAACGCAGAGTTTTTGACTTTTAGTGTTTTATAATTACCGTATCTTTTATTATAGTCATTACAAATGTTTTAAGCTACAGGATCAAAATTTAAAAAAAACAAAATCAAACAAATCCTGAGCAGATAATTAACATATTACCATGCCATAGTCATTCTCTCTCTTTCTGTTCCTTATATTACTTTCATGTTATTTGCTGTAAATATTTCCCTGGACTCTAGTATGTGTCAGGTGTTATTTTATGAGTTAGGGATACACAGTGTACAAGATCAACAAGGTTGATGACTTCACTGTGTCTATGCTGGGGGATATGGGGAGGCAATCAATAACAAATCAATAAACATATTAACAATGTAATTTCAGAACAGAGTAAATAATGGAAGAAACAATGTACTATGAGGTACATAACTGAGGACAAAGGGTATTTCCTAATTAGAATTGGTGGTTGGGGAGGATTTACCCAGAACAGTGATAATTAAATTCTTCACCTGGACAACAGAGTATCTAGAAACTTCTCTTTGTCTGCCTGATCATGACTTGGACTTCCTAGTCTCAAATGCACACACTTACCTCAATAATCTCCAAAAAACAATGTTATGGCTGATTGAGAAAGAATTCCTCAAAGATGGAATTTCAAGATTGTATTTGCTCCTTACTTCATGGATCTTCCTTTGCTGTTACATTTCAGGCTTGAAATCTATCTTGACATTCTTAGATGCATTTTTTTTTTCTTTCCACTAGTTAATTGATGACATGTTTGCTATTTTTCAGTGATTGTGCCAGACCCATGGGCACAGTGGGATACTTGTCTTCTACATTTGTACTTCTCATCAAAAAAAAAAAAAAAAAAAAAGAAAGAAAGAAAAAACTATAGAAATTGATGAAGCAAACCACAATCTCTCCAGCTTTTTGAGAAAATGTTCCTTAAAATTTCATAAGGACGTTTGAATTTGTTACATCTCTTAAATAAAATTAACATTTTCCTCTGACCTTGTACAAAATATAAATAGGGGCATCTATCCAACAAAAGTATATAAATAATGAACTATACACCTTAGCAAGTCACATGGGGTCAAAAATTATTTGACTTTATTTAGTAAGCATTTTCTTGTTATTTATTTTCTTGTTATTTAAAAGAGAGATTCTTAGTTGGACAGAGAAGCTTCTGACAGTCTAACTTTTTAATTTAGTGATGTTGCCATGAGGAGAACTTGAGAGAGAGGGCAGAAGCCAAGTGCAACAAAATGACACCCATCAAGTGGCACATTTCCCATTGCTTTCAAAACAGGCTCTGTTGTCACACACCCCATCTACTCACACACACACAACAAAGCAAACAAAACCCAGAAATGAAAATATACACATAAGAACAGGAAAGACACACACCATTGATCCACAGCTTTGAAGAGTTTAAAGCATAGCTTCTTATTTTAGCTTAAAGAACAATGGTAACCATCTTTAGACTGCTATAAATTTATAAGTGGAAAATCCCTTGACAATTTCTTCAACAGCTTCTAGAAGAACCTTAAAGATTTTGTCTTCTTCCCCTTCATTTGGCAATGAACAACCATTACCATGTCTGGCATCTCGACTACTGATATTGTGAAGTGTTATACATAAATGGCTCACTTCCCTCAGCAGGTCTCCATAATTTACTTTGAGCACATGAAGCATCAGAAAAACTAGGTTCTCAATGTGGTTTTGATTTGAATTTCCCTGATAGCTAATGATGATGAACATTTTTTCATGTGTCTGTTAGCCATTTGTATGTCTTCTTCAGAGAAGTGTCTTTTCATATCTTCTGCCCACTTTTTGACTTGATTTGTTTTTTGAGTGTTGAGTTTGAGAAGTTCTTTATAGATCATGGATGCCAGCCCTTTATCTGTAGTGTCATTTGCAAATATCTTCTCCCATTCTGTGGATTGCTTCTTTGTTTTGTTGACTGTTTCCTTTGCTGTGCAGAAGCTTTTTATCTTGATGAAGTTCCAAAAGTTCATTTTTTGCTTTTGTTTCACTAGCTTTTGGAGATGTATCTTGAAAGAAATTGCTGTGGCCGATGTCAAAGAGGTTACTGCCTATGTCCTCCTCTAGGATTTTGATGGATTCCTGTCTCACATTGAGGTCTTTCATCCACTTTGAGTTTATCTTTGTGAATGGTGTTAGAGAATGGTCAAATTTCATTCTTCTGCATGTGGCTGTCCAATTTTCCCAGCACCATTTATTGAAGAGACTCTCTGTTTTCCATTGCATGTTTTTTCCTGCTTTGTCAAAGATTATTTGACCATAAAGTTGAGGGTCCATATCTGGGTTCTCTATTCTGTTCCATTGGTGCAAAAATGGACAGGGAAAGAAACAACAAATGTTGGAGAGATTGTGGAGAAAGGGGAACCCTCTTACACTGTTGGTGGGAATGCAGGTTGGTACAGCCACTTTGGAAAACAGTGTGGAGGTGCCTCAAAAATTTAAAAATAGAGGGCGCCTGGGTGGCTCAGTTGGTTAAGCGACTGCCTTCGGCTCAGGTCATGATCCTGGAGTCCCGAGATCGAGTCCCACATCGGGCTCCCTGCTCAGCGCGGGGGTCTGCTTCTCCCTCTGACCCTCTTCCCTCTTGTGCTCTCTGTCTCTCATTCTCTCTCTCAAATAAATAAATAAAATCTTTAAAAAAAAAAATTTAAAAATAGAGCTACCCTATGACCCAGCAATTGCACTACTGGGTATTTACCCTGAAGACACAGAGGTAGTGAAAAGAAGGGCCATATGCACCCCAATGTTCACAGCAGCAATGTCCGCAATAGCCAAACTGTAGAAAGAGCTGAGATGCCCTTCAACAGATGAATGGATAAAGAAGATGTGGTCCATATATACAATGGAATATTACTCAGCCAACAGAAAGGATGAATACCCAACTTTTACATCAACATGGATGGGACTGGAGGAGATTATGCTAAGTGAAATAAGTCAAGCAGAGAAAGTCAATTATCCTATGGTTTCACTTATTTGTGGAACATAGGAATAGCATGGAGGACACTAGGAGAAGGAATGGAAAAATGAGGGGGGGGGAATTGGAGGGAGAGATGAACCATGAGACACTATGGACTCTGAGAAACAAACAGGGTTTTAGAGGGGAGGAGGGAGGGGGGATTGGTTAGTCCAGTGATGGGTATTAAGGAGGGCACGTACTGCATGGAGCACTGGGTGTTATACGAAAACAATGGATCGTGGATCACCACATCGAAAACTAATGATGTATTGTATGGTGACTAACATAACATAATAAAATTAAAAAAAAAAAAAAAGAAAGAAAAGCTAGGTTCACATTAATTGATGTTTCTCTATTTCCTTGTCAATAATTCAACTGCTTGAATGCAAACATACAAATATGTATATAATTACAAGTTTTAATAATTAATTAATGAGGCCAACAAAAGGTCAGGGAAGTCTTACCTAAAGAAGCTAACACTTGAGACCAGGTAAGCAGTTGGAGAAAGCTTGTTTCAGGTAGGCTGAAGAGCAGGAAGTAAATGCAGGGATCCCAGGGTAGTTGGTGATCACAGACCAGGAGGGAATCCTGGAGCGATAACCTGGAAGAGAATGCAGAAGCCCCATTATGCAGGTGTTTGCAGGACAAACTTTGTAAATAATGTTTGAATTTTATTCCAAGTGTTAAAAGATAAACTGAGGCACATTAAAATTTTAAGGGATTTTATTTGAGCAAACATCAATTCCAATCAGGCAATACCAAGCAGGAAGTAGGACAGCTCCACCCACAGAAGCTAAGGGGCCAGGTTTTTATAAAGAAGGTGGGAAACAAAGCAAAGAAATTATTTGTTTGGCTATAGCTGAAATGGTTGCATTATTTGGGAAAGTGTAGTTGTCTGTTCATGATTGGTTCTCTTCTTAACCTTGAGTTATTTGCAGGAATTGTCTCTGGCTTTGGTTTTGACTTACTTATGCAGGAGATAAGCCCAATAGAGCCACCTCAGTGTAATACCTCCTTGTTTGATTACTTGAACACAAATACAACGGGAAGCCAATAAAAGATATGATGGAGGAGAGTAGAATTTTATATGTTAAAACAATGCACATTATTTTTTCCCTTGACCCAAGGTCTCATGATTCTCTTCTTTTCTACATTGCTTCCAGGTTAACCAGCTTGAAATACAGTTTCTATTTCACTTTATTCAGAATTATAATCACAACCACTGCTCTTGACAGAGTGCTTGCTGCGTGCATCTCACATACATTATCACAGTTATCTTTTATGGTTACCATAAAACTCCGGTGATGGAGGGATTAATACTTTCACTTTAAAGATAAGGAAACTCAGAGCTGGAGAAGTTAAACAGCTTGCCATATTCACCCTAGCTTTGCCGACTGTAAAGCTAGGTGTGGAAAATTGTCTATTATCCTCCACAAACCATACTGTTTCCCTGTTACCACCTCAATCACATTTAAGCTCATAAATGTATTCTTTAAAACTTGACTACAAATACCCACGTAGATCTCCCTCTATTCCCATCCAAAAAACTTCCTTTGATCTATTTCCTTTATCCACTCATCCACATCTCCAACCTCTCACCACATATAACGTGCTTATTCTACCAACTTCAATGGTAATTTACTAGAAAGACCATTGGTTGGCAGAAAAGTTGAGTTTTAGTCCAGAATCTTCCACTTAGCCTCACTGAGCCTCCAAAAGTTATCTTTAAAGTGAGAATGAGGGACACCTGGGTGGCTCAGTTGGTTAAGGGTCTGCCTTTGGCTCAGGTCATGATTCCAGGGTCCTGGGATCAAGTCCAGCATCAGACTCCTTGCACAGAGGGGAGCCTGCTTCTCCCTCTGCCTGCCACACCCCCTGCTTGTGCTCTCTCTCTCTCTCTCTCTTTCCGACAAATAAAATCTTTAAAAATAAATAAATAAATAAAGTCAGAATGGTAATCTTCAGCTCACCTACCCTCCAAGAATGGAGTGAAAATTAGATGAAGTGTGGTACATGGAGATTTTCTTTTAACTCTAAAGGACTATATAAATGTACATTTTATTTTATATCTTGTTTTAGACTCTTTCCTCAGCCAGTAATGGTTCCCCTCTACCCTCTATCTGTCCAAATGTCACCTCCCAGACTAATAGCAAGGGAACACTATGGATGAAGAAGCTTTTCTCATTGATCTTAACTGCCATATTTCTTTTGTGCACCCCCATGCTCATACCTAATTAAAAACAAATTATTATATTTTCTTGTGTTTTCCATGTATGGAAATCATGCTTGGCTATCATTGATGCAGAATTAGTACAAGGATCATATTTTCCACTACCTGTATCTTCCCCGTGTACTGCTAGAAGAGCAAAGCCTAATGGCCCAGGCAACAGACAGACCTGGTTTGGAATCCTGACTCTGACACTTAGCTGGATAATCTTGGCTAAAATCCAAGAGCTCTCTCAGCCTCCTTTTTCTCACCTTTAAAATGCAGTTATTAATTACATCGTCCTCTTTAAGTTGTTGTGAAATTTAAGTCAAGAAAATATGGATAACAGATAACACGGGTGGTAGGCTTCCTTTCTATTAACTATTATCATCCTTCTTGCTGTAACTATTATAGTGTCCCATACATTTTTGCATATTTCATCATCATCAGTTTCCTGGAAGCTCAATTAATGTGTGTTTGCTAAAAAAATGAAATATATCATCTATTCCTTAGGACTTCTGTATGCAGTATATCCACTTTAAGCAATTGGACTGATCAGATTTTCTATAATAACTATTTCTGATCAGCCTAAGGTAAATCCTAGCCAGATTTCATGAAGCTTTAGATGAAAGAAGTTGTACTTTGTCAGCTGATGATGTTATTTCACACAGATTAAAAGCAGTATAATTTACTTTTAATAACTTTTATCAGTTGTGATTATATTTTTTGCATATTTAATAATGTTAAAGGTCAACACTTACATGAAGGCTTACTTTTCATTGAATATAGAAATAGCCCAGCTGAAGAGGTTGAGTTGAAGATTGTATTAGTGGTTGATTTGCTAGAGATGCAGAGCGTTTGAGTGGAAGAGGTGTGTCTTTTTTTGAAATGGTGAAAGAAAGCAGAGTATGGGGAATCCCTCCCATGTAACTATGTGAAGAATACACCTGCAAATGCTTTAGGTTGCCATCTTTAATCTCTGAACACTTTTTTAAAAGATTTTATTTATTTATTTGACAAAGAGAGAGAGACAGCGAGAGAAGGAACAGAGGCGGGGGAGTGGGAGAGGGAGAAGCAGGCTTCTCACAGAGCAGGGAGCCCGATGCGGGGCTCGATCCCAGGACCCCAGGATCATGACCTGAGCCGAAGGTAGACACTTAACAACTGAGCCACCCAGGCGCCCCTCTCTGAACATTTTTAACTAGATATTAATTAGTGTGTCATGTTAAATTCATTACACACCTTATGAATATCTTCAATCTTCTTACCATTTTCTAATTTTTAAATTAGAAAATTTGAGGGATAAAATATTAAGTCCTTAGGACAAAGAAGACTTTGGAAAACACTTTACAATAAACCTATATTCCTTTGGAACTATATTAATAAATGTAACTTAAGAGGGTTTAAGACTCTTGTTTACATTCATGGGATCAAACTGACTGGTGGATTTGAGAATGGAGGGTTGTTAAAGGACTGTTTGAACATAATTTGGCCTTTATCTAATTTGTAATTGAAAAGTTCAGGTCATTAAGCAGATTTGTCTTTAGAGATTGTAAGACAGAGCCTACTGTTGCCTTAGAATTTCTCAGAACACTGAGGTCAACTGAGGCAAGAAGTTCTTTGAAACTTTTAATTTTTTAAGTACCCAAATATATTGGAACTTGAAGCATAAGTAGTAACATCAATTTACCTTCCTTGGCTTCAATTCTCTTTCCTTTTCCTTTTCTTCTCTTTGTCTCTCCTTTTGTTCCCGCCCCTCTTACCTGCAAGTAACTCTAGTACATGGAATAGACTCGTGGAACAGAAACAGAGATCCCAGAGCTTAACAAGTCTCTTTCAGCCTTACAGGCAAGAGTCCAATAGGGAGGGTAATTGCGTCACCCTGATTCTAGTATCTTTGTCCTACTCCACGGTTGAGACTGAAGGCCAGTGCAAATGCTGTTCCTTGAGAATGGGTTGGGGAGGCTGGGGTGGGAATGTGGTCAGAATGCCTGCCATCAAAACCAAGTTCTTCTGTTCCATAACTATGTAACACTGGACAAATTGTTTTAGCTCTCTCCACTTCCATGTCCTCTCCTGTAAAGTGAAGATAATATTAGTGTCTAGTATAAGGGTTTTGTGAGTATTGAAGAAGACAATCTAGGTAACCACTTAAATCATAGTGTATGGTTGATAAATGTTTGCTCTTCTGATGATGTGCTTATTTGTATTATTAATATCTAGGAGATACAGATAAAGAGGTGGAAATTTCAGAAAACAAAATAACCTAGTAAGAGGAGTCAGATTGAAAGGTAGCATTTCTAAGCTTCAGTGTCCTTATCTAGAAAATGGGCATAATTTCAGTGTCTACTATTTTAAGGATTCACTTTTAAGAATTCAGGGAAATGCTGCACCTAAAGTATTTAACTCAGTGCCTTGTATATGGTAAACACTTGAAAAATGGTAGCTATTGTGATGATGGCAGTGGTAAATAAAATGGCATAGAGTGAAAATTAACAGTGGAAGGACCTGGTCACCATGTGCAGACTAGAGCAGGGAATCTTTCAAAGGAATGATAAATGGGTCATTGAGTCTTACAAAATCATAAAGAAAATTGTGATACTTCTCTCTTGAAAACCCTCTAAGCCCTTCCCATTGTTGTATCTCAGTGCTCTTTAACGGTGTCACTTAGATACTTTTTTCACATATGTTATCACATGGTACACCTCCTACTTTGTCTCCTAAGGAATAAAGTTCAAGCAATGGCATGCTGGTGCCTGAGTTATGTTTTTCCCAAATACATACCAAAATAATTTTGTAACTATCAAATTTAAAAAGCAGATCAACACCAAAAAAAAATTATATGATAGTGTATATTCCATTTTTGGGAAACTGAAACTAATGCATGTTAATTACCACCCTTGCTGCTACAAGTCAGATCTAATGAAATGAGGTTCTAGGACTAAGAACAGTCACATTGAGTTCAATTATTTTGGTTTGCTTGTCTACTATGGCTTTTTTTTTTTTTTTAAGATTTTATTTATTTTTGACAGAGAGTGTGTACAAGCAGGGGAAGCAGCAGAGGGAGAGGGAGAAGCAGGCTCCTCGCTGAGCAGGGAGCCCGATGCAGGGCTCGATCCCAGGACCCTGGGATCATGACCTGAGCCGAAGGCAGACGCTTAACCATCTGAGCCACCCAGGTGTCCCTGTCTACTATGGCTTTTTGATGGTTCTCCTCAATCCTCTATTCCTCCAGAGTCCGTCAGTCGAATCTTGGAAAGCTTTTCAACTGATACTTATGACAAGGTGATCCAAAAGCTTAACATATTACAGATAGCTCAGACACTTTAATAGATTTTTACTTACCTCATTTATTGTGCAAGTGTGCATTTTATTATATTATTGTTATGTTCAGTGTGTGCATGTGCTTATGTTATTACTATTTTATTTTTATTATTTTATTTCATGTTATTTTGCACAGGCTAATGAAGATCAAGGTGTGGTATTTCTAAGTATGGGCCTTAGGTCTCCACAGAAATCTTAGGTAAAGAACTGAAATTAGTATTTTTTAAGACAAAATACGTCCCTAGTACCTTCCTTCCTTTCTTTTTCTTTCTTTCTTTCTTTCTTTCTTTCTTTCTTTCTTTCTTTCTTTCTTTCTTTCTTTCTTTCTTTCTTTCTTTCTTCTTTCTTTTTTCTTTCTTTCTTTCTTTCTTTCTTTCTTTCTTTCTTTCTTTCTTTCTTTCTTTCTTTCTTTCTTTCTTTCTTCTTTTTTCTTCCTTCCTTCCTTCCTCCCTCCCTCCCTCCC